>NC_047172.1:1131902-1146902 GCF_009819705.1 Hippoglossus hippoglossus | reverse complement strand
CTCTCTCTCTCTCTCTCTCTCTCTCTCTTCTCCACGCTCCCTCCTTCCTTCCCCTCCTCCCTCCCTCTTCCAACATGGCGTCTGAGTAGCATATTAACGGGCCGATCAGTGCTGGCGTCGGCATCTGCTGCTCTGACACAAATTGGGAATTAACTGGAATTGATGTCCTGTGCCTCGCCTCTGAACTGTCCTGGCCTTATGAAGAATTTATGACAGAGCGCGAACGCACACACACACGCACACACACACGCACACACACACACACACACACACACACACGCACACACACACACACGCACATACACACACGCGCGCACGGACGTTGTCGTCGAGCGACGGAGAAAATAATAAAAGGCTCTAAATTAGCTTTCATCTTTGCAGTTGTGGATTTTGGCAGCAGCTTGTGAGCAGTTGTTCAAGGTCAAACTGCAGAAGGATAAATACAGTGTATATATATGTACACATATAGATTTATATATATACATAAAGACAGAAAGATTAGATATATAGGCCTTATCAGCACTGAGGAAAAGCATAATTTCTTATAATTTTACCAACAAAAGTTAATAAATCAATAATAATAAGTTCTGCAAAAGTTAAAAATTAATCTTCTGTCCCCAATTGATAAAAATCTCAATCAATCAAAACCTTAACTGACCTAAAGATTATGTTTTTTTATCTGTCAGGTACATTTTTCTTTATCATCTGTGTTTCATCCTTTTTCCCAAACACACTAAAAAACCTGATCACCACGTCAACCTGGGCAGAGGAGAGGAGGAGGAGGAGGAGGAGGAGGAAGAGGAGGAGGAGGAGGAGGAGGAGGAGGAGAGAGGAGGAGGAGGAGGAGGAGGAAGAGGAGGAGGAGGAGGAGGAGAGAGGAGGAGGAGGAGGAGGAGGAGGAGGAAGAGGAGAGAGGGAAAATAGAGCAGTTAATTGAGTCCCCTAAAAACAACACCTCTCTCTCTTTGTTTCATTTCGCTCTTTATCTCCATTATTTGCTCATTTTCATTTCCACTCGCTCCCTCTGGATCTCTCTTTTCATTCGCTCCCTCTGGATCTCTCTTTTCATTCGCTCCCTCTGGATCTCTCTTTCCATTCGCTCCCTCTGGATCTCTCTTTTCATTCGCTCCCTCACTTTCCACATTCTCCTGTTTTACCTTCTCACAGTGTCGACGCTGATTTCGTTAGAGATTAAGACTCATTTGGATAAAAAAAGTTCAGAAACTGAAACAGAAACAATAATCTTTACCTCAGGAGTAACTTGATTAATATCATATGATAAAAACGTAACAACAAACTCTATCCACCTCTTCTCAGGTGTGGGAAAGTCCCTGTTCACACCTGGTGGTACAGGTCAGATTTTAAATTACAGGTGTGAATGCAGCCAAAGGCTCTGAGATACTGTCGCTCTTCAACATCCACTCAACTCCACTTTAGTTTTAAAATGTTACAGATACGTCAACGACAACTTTGCCGCTTTGACTACAAGTGGAATTTGTCCGATTTAAAAAGAAAGACGCTGAATTTATGAGGACGTCAATGTGAAAAGTTGTTTTTGTGGCAGAAACTTTACTGTTCCCAGAAGGGCCGAGTGGAAAAGTTGATTATGTCTTGAAGGAAACCTGCCTGAGATCTGCTCAGACCTCTGGATCTTATGGATTCACTCTGGAGCTGCAGCTGTAACATCAGTCTCTCACTGTTCCCGTTTAATGAGCTGACGTTTCAGTCGCTGGAGGCTGATAGAGGAGCTGAGCTAATGGCTCTGGATGGAGAAGGTGCCACGTTGTTATACGTTTCCAGAGGGGAACAACAACTGAAAGATGCTCACGGACTCTTTTCATGATCCTGTGAGTGTCTGATCGATATCGCTGATTAAATCTTGTATTGACACAGTTTGTCAGGAGTCGGGCTGTTTACACTGCAGTCATCTCCAATATGAGTTTAGCATTAATCTGGCAGTTTCTGGTACACACACACACACACACACACACACACACACACACAGACACACACACACACACACACACACACACACACACACACACACACACACACACACACACACACACACACACACACACACACACACACGTCAGAGGTCATTTCTCACTACCTGTGGAGCTAACCTTCTAAACTGTTTCTAAAAATGGACGTAGACTCCGGATCCACAAAGTGAAGCCAATTTCGGAAGGGCCTGAAAACCTGTATTTTCTCCCTGACCAGCAGAGGGCGACTCCACCGGTCTATGAGAGAAACTGTGTGATTGACAGCTAGTGCCGTCCAATGGGTGCAGGTGTCAGTGGGTGTGCAGTCAGGCTCCGCCCCCCCCCTGCTTCTCCAAATATGGTTACTTCTGGTTTCAAAAAAACAAGATGGCGCTGAACAAAAATGTCAAACTGAGCGGGTTGACACCTGAAGGTGAAGGTTGTGAGCGGTGAAGAAAACGTAGCTGCCTTATTTCAGAATGTATGAAAATATAGAGACGTGTTTTCTACCTCACTAACATTGTTTGGAAACCATCTCATATGTAACATGAGCAAAGTTTCTAAAGTATTAAAAGTTGCCATCAACGTGCACGTTAGTGTGAGCGCGGTGCTGCTCAGCTCGGTGGGAAACACACACACTTTGTGTTATCTTGCGATGTGAACAACCACCTGCAGAGAAAACAATACATCATATTTACAACAAAATATTTCTGTTACTTTTGTCTTGAAAAATGCACTTTAAGTCTTTTAAATGACGTCCCTGACGATAGCTCACGTCCATTGTTCTACGCTGTGCCGTCTTCTTTCCATCTGTTTCTCTCTCTGCCAAACTAACCACGGGTTCGTAATCACCGGCGCCTCTTCGGAGAACAAAGCTAACGGCACATTTTCCCGATCAGGGGGTCCTATTATCGCCCCTCTTCATCGCCTAATGGTTTGGTTTTACCTGCCAGAGTTCAGCTAAAGTAGCGCTTCCACTCAGGAGGGAGAGTCGCTGCTACACCGACGACTCAATACCTTTTGTACAAACACATACATATGCAAATTAGCAACAGGGACCCATGCCGGGCTCGTTCAGGAGAAGCTCAGAGCTTCTCTTGTTGTGGTCGCTTGTTAAAGTTGCAGCAAGATTACAGCGATTTGATCCTTTAAAATGTTCAAAACACAACAATGTGAACCCAGGATACGATGAGAGAGAGCTCGGAGTGTGTTTGTGAAGTAGAAAACTTTATCAAGCAAAGCATTAATTAGAGGTTAGTGAAAAACCTCAGTGTGACAGAATTAATCTCACAGAATCACGACGATAATAAACTTCACACAACTGATTGTTAAACAGGACGAAAATCTGATCTGACAGATATAAAGACGAAGAGGAGGTGGAATCAAACACTGCACGAGGAAGACGGACATTTATGAATGAAGAAGACTATAATGAGAGAGGAAGATCTTACATGCATTTCATCTGTGACTAGATGTTTTTTAATTGCATCACACAACTAATTATATTAGAAGTTAAAAATCTCCCATCCTGCTTTTCCCAGATGTCTGAATTCCCCCTCGTCATATAAATATATATATATATTTTAGAAGTGAAGAATGAAGTCGTTTTCTGAAATAACAAACATTCAAACATCACGCTTCAGCAGTCTTAGTTATATTCTTATAAATTTACATCCTTTCTAAATTGAAATCTCGTCTTTGTGTTTCCCCCGGACAGTATTTTCTAAAAGGCAGTAACTTTGGTACGTTCCCACTCGATTTGACTCAGACTGCTGATGCATCACATTCGGTCACTCCAGTAAATCAGTAAATCCCAAAACTGGTGAGTTAAGATTCAAAGAACATTGCACGTTTGCATCGGACCTTTTTTTAAGCTACTTTCAGACATGCACTGAACTCCGGAGATTCTCTGCTCTGCAGGGGCTGCATGTGTGAACGCAGGTGTCCCCGTGAGAGTCTACCCAGTTTCTGCAGACTTGATTCGCGTTTCTAATGCGACAGATGCAAAAAGCATATTAATAAGAATACAAATATCTCAGGATGAACAAGAGGAACCGTTCACGTAGAAGACACCGACAAAGATAGCTTTTGGTGATAGGCACCGGCGCTGGTGTGGATGTTCTGGAAACAGAAACACGTGATATCCGCAGCAGAGTTAACATGTCACATCCGGCCTCTTCCTGCTGCACCTGAACGCTCCGGAGAGTTCTCCCTCTGCGTTGCTCCTGTGGGAAAGACAAACTCCGCAGAGAGTCCAGACCCAATCCCCCGGACTTCCTCCGAAGGTCGTGTCTGAAAACGGCTTTCAAAGTGTTCGAGCTGACGTGTTCGGGCGAGATAACGTTGGCCAGAGACTCGCCTCCGAGCTCGGCGTCGCATCACAAGTGTGTTTGTTCTATATCGATGAGCAGTTTTCAGAAAAACACACAAACACACACTCGTCTAAATCCAAGTGGGGAATAGTCTCTCTCAGCTGCTCGCTGTGTCTTACTGTGTAATCAACAGGGGTTGGAAAATTACTCTGCAGAGCTTATTACACACAGACGCACACAGACACACACAGACACACACACACACACACACACCTGGAGCCAGGCCCTTGTTGTTCTCAGTGGTTCCTATTTGAAACTGTGATTGCTCCTCACCAAACACTCTCTTTCTATTGTGTCTTAAACGCTGTTTTGTCTCGGGTGTGGATTCCGGCTCCGTAGGTGAAGCTGCTCCAAACTCTGAATTAGCAGCTGATGTGTTTGCTCCTGTCGAAGGTTTGTTCATCAACAACAGCCTCGTTAATGCGGTAATAACAGGCTCCATCGCCGTGGTGACAACAGCATTAGCTACATCCAGCTAATTCCCAGTTACAATAACAGCAGCAGATAAATAATAATTATATCCGTAACCCTGTTAACTGGGGCTGGTTTATACGGGTTGAATTTTAACACCTCGATATCGATGTGTGTGATTACAAACAGGCGCTCAGGACTCGTTCACACCTGGTTTGGTTCAGACCTTCAGACTTTTCACTTTAGGCTGAAGCAAAGTCTACAAACCAATCAGAGTCAAGTATAGATAGACTCCGCCCACGACAGGACGTACGTATGTCAGACAGATTTCTTTAGTCCCTAAATTACAACGTGAAACCAGAACTAACAGATGAGATGAAGCGTCTCTGTTAAGACGTCTCGAGCAGCAGCAGTGACAGAGACGTCAGCTCGGACACCGATGTTCACTCGTCCCTGCAGCGGTTGAGGAACGAACACACGACATCTCTTTCATTGATCTGTACATTTCTGAGGGGAAATGATTAATGGCCATGTATGTATTGATTGATATGCTACTTTGCATGATGGGATATCGACACAACAAGGAGTCCTCACACTAACGCTCTGTCTCCCTCTCTTCTGTCGTCTCTTCCAGAAAATCCTCTCAGACCATCCAGGTCCCAGTTCCTCCCAGCAGAACCAGTCGGCCAACGTTCACGCCCTGCTGGTCGGTGGTCGCGGCGGCGCGGTGGAAAACCCTCGCTCGGCCCTGTCCCCGCTGACCAACTCGCTCCTGGAGCAGCTGGAGGCCCGCATCAAAGAGCTGAAGGCCTGGCTGCGCGACACCGAGCTCCTCATCTTCAACTCGTGTCTCAGACAAGACAAAGACGCCTCCGAGCAGCTGCAGAGCTTCAAGGTAGGAGGGGCGGCGATGTTCAGTGAGAGACTCGTGATGTTCTCCATGTCAGCATCAGAGGCAGGATCATGAAAACACAAAGCTCATGGAAGAGGTTCAGCATCACGTTCTAGTTGGGATAATAAAGTTGCATATGAACAAATTGCATAAGTGAAAATCAAGTACAGTGCGTAAGACAACTTTAAAGATTCCAAGTTCCTGGATGAGGAAACCACGTAGTCTTAAATACAGAGAACTCAACCCCTTGAATAAAGTTAGTCATGGAATTTAATATTTGAATTTGATATTTGTTTTGCTTATAAATTCAACATGGACATGTCCTGGCCTCCTCCTCCTCCTCCTCCACAAAGAAACAATAACAAGAAACAAATCTCACAGGATCATCCAATAGCATATCTTTGAAATATTTGTTATATTTGTATGTGTTGCTCTCTGCAACGTTATAATTTGCTGTAATAGATATTATCACATTACACATTATCAAACAGTCAATAATGTGTCGCTACCATCAGGTAGCTTTGGTCTGAACTAGCCACCGTAGCTAACTAAGCTAGTGGTTAGATGTCATTGGTTGGTTGTAGTTTTTCGGAGGAAACTCTGCGTCACATAAACTGTATTTACAGAAGGAGCTGGGAATATCAACGTTACAGTAAATGATCAAAGGGAAAGAGTAAAACATTCAGATGTTTATTCATGTACATTCCCACTTAACTTTTCTCCACTAACTTTTGTTACTATCAGATATAAGTGACAAAGCTTTGTCTAATCAACAATAAGCTTTTAAAAAACAACTGGTTCACTGTGTGTGTGTGTGTGTGTTGTTGATAAGTAAAGTCGTACATCGTCTTAATGAGGCCAGATGAAAGCAGGGCTGTTACGAGGCGACGGATGTATAGAGGAAACAGCAGTTAGCCTTAAAAGCCACGGGACGCTAACAGGATATTAATCAGCCAACATCACACAGCGAACAGCTAGCTGCGCTGATTAGCCTAGCCCCGCCGTGTGACTGACAACCAGACACACACACACACACACACACACACACACACACAGTCATACAAGCGCTCCAGCTGATGCAGAAATGTATACACGCAGACGTGCATTAATTCATGCATGTGTGCCGACCCATACTGACAAGCAACACACACAGATTCAAAGAAATATGCAAATGAGGAACCATCACATATAAATAGATGAATTCATACAAGTTTAAAGATGACAACACACAAACACACACTTTTACACAGATGATGAAAATATGCAGATGAATTCAGTCGCACAAAGTTTCCGACAAAGACAAACGAGATGAATCCATATGATTTATTGATGAAGAGAAAACACACTTTTATTGGAACGTGTGTTTTCTAATCGTCTTTATTGAATCTCTAAAACTCTTTTACTGCAACATCAAAAGCTTCATTTAAGTTATTATCAATCCAGACATGAAGTAATAAACTGTTTCCTTCAGTGTCCTGTTGAGTTTAACAACATCAGAGCTCAGTGAGGACGTTTCGTCCCCTCGTCTCGCTGAAGGGACGTTTGATGGTGAAGATCTTGTTTTGGTGTTGGAGTGAAAATGGCGTTGAGTCGAGGGAACCCCTGATGATCGAGGACTTTAAAGCAATGACCTTAAACTGCAGCACTTCTCGTTTGCGTCTGGTCGCTGACCTTTGCATGGTGACCGTTAAATATCATTCGCCATCTCGCTTCATATCATCTCCCTAATGTGGCCTCTTGAATAAAGTCGTAAAATGCAACGTTAAGACATAATCGGTCGGCTTTTATAGGTCTTACACTCCACCTCCCCCGACCTCTATTACTTGCAGGATATTGTTATTTGCAAGGGTCGATTTCAGACTTCACCTGGAAGTGCAAAGCTCACACGCTGTCATCAGTCTGTTTTCAGACATGGACGTGTGCACAATGGCTTCTCTGGAGTTTGTCTTTCATCACAGATGAAGATCGCAGCAGGAGATTCTCCGATCAGACGCGTTTACAACAACAGAAGATTCTCTCAAATTCCGTTGCTTATCACGTGTGTTTGTTTACAGCAAATCGACACTGGCGTCGGCACTTTTCACCGAAAGCTCTCAAATCTCCTTGATTTTACGAGCTGACGTCTTTGCAGGTGTCTTCTACATGTGTGGCTCCTCGTCTTCTACCTGAGATATTTGTATTCTGTTTTTCTGTCGGACATCACTTGCTCCTGCGGAGAATTTCCTGCTGTTCTCCCTCATTTGGACATTATCCAGAGCTTTTACTGGAAGGTTTGGTTAGTTTCTACTCGCGTTATTTCACAGCAGCTGTGACGAATGGATGAGCTCAAAACCCGGACACACTCAGTTTGAGGAAAGGTTGGTTGCTTGGTCTCAGAGAAGCTGAGAGAAGCTGGCAGGGCTGAGTGGAAGTGGGGTAAAGTCAGGGCAGTGATCCGGGCTGGAGGACTGACCGGCAGCAGGGAGATGAACAGGGGGAGGCAGAGCTGGTTTGGGTTTGAGGCGATGTTACGAGCGTGGAGGCGGAGAGCCGGAGAGCCGGAGAGAGGCGAGGGGCGAGAGCCGGAGAGGCGGAGAGGCGAGAGGCGAGAGGCGGAGAGCCGGAGAGAGGCGAGAGGCGAGAGGCGAGAGGCGAGAGCCGGAGAGGCGAGAGGCGAGAGGCAAACAGGCAGGGATCCAGAAACACAAGGACACAAGGATTAGGTCTGAGATTACATGAGCGATAAAACCTAGAATACACAATTCTGAGTGGCATCATCATGTGATCCCACGTGACTTCCTCTTTTCCAAGAGAGCTGATTGGTCAGGAGGCGATGCATTCATCTGTCATTCATGATATATATTATATCTTCCTCCACTTCCTGAAACAATCTCGACATGTAACCAAAACATCCCGTTGCTTGACTCAATGATGTCATTCAGAGCCAGAGTCTGAGCAGTAGAGATCAGGGGGCGGAGCCGCGGTATCGACCAATCCAGGGTCAATCTCAGCTGTCAATCATGACGTCTTATCCCGTTGTTGTATCGTTAATTAACTAATTAAAAGCAAACTGATCAGAAACATAAAACAAACACCAGTGAGGTAAGAACGACCTGAAATGACAAATTCTATTTAATGAATACTTCGATTTTCGTAGTTACCAAACATACGTCCATAGAATCAATCACTTATTGATTTGCTTACTAAGCGAACGTCACGGTCAAGTTATGAATGGATCAGTGTTGATGTGAAGGAAGCACACACACACACAGACACACACACAGACACAGACACACACACACACACACACACACACACACACACACACACACACACACACACACACACACACACACACTCTGGCTGCCTAAATGATGAAACTGTATAGAAACGAGACTTTATCTGAAGAAAGTGAGTCGAGCCGCTCGTACTTTTGATCCTTGTCACAGCTCTCAGTGGGAAGCCATTGATTTCTGGCAGAAAGAGGCTGTGAGCTTCTGGAGAAATGAAGATTGGAAATATTGATAGCAGTCATTTGTATGGAGAGAGAGAGAGAGGGGGGGGGGGGACTAAATGGAGAGAAGGGACTCCATTTTAAGAGAAGTCGACTCCATTTCAGTGATCATTTGTCTGTTTTGGGCGTTCGGACTCGTAAATGGGTTCGATTTCTGGGCTGCAGCTTATTACTGTAAGGCCGTATGAGAGAGCAGCATGGGTCTGCAGAAGTCGCAAGGGCAAACACACACACACACTTAAACACACACACACACACACTTAAACACACACACACACACACACTTAAACACACACACACACTTATAGCACACACATGCACACCAATGTACAGAAGCATTTTAAAGAAGCTGCTTTAACGTCCAGATCCCGTCCATCTTGACATTTAACCTTTGATGAACCAGGAGCTTAAACACAGTGGTTTCACCTCTGGCACCTGTCGAGGATCTTACCTGGAACAGTGACATCACAGGCTGTCGGACCTGATGTTCAACCACAGCTGAAGGTTGTCACCTTCGTTTATGGACCAATGCTGCTGTGTTCTCACATGCAGAACCTCCAGAGCATGTCAGGAACATGTGAGGAACATGTGAGGAACATGTCAGGAGCTTTAAAGTCGCCTGTAGCTTTATGGTTCATATTGATGTTCATCACATGCAGGAGCCTCCTCTATGTATCCAGGTAACCAGCCTGTGTTTCTGTGTTTCCTCTCAAAGTCTGTCTGCACAGTTCTGTTCTCTCTACACTACGTTTTCTTTTTTTCTAAACTCTTATTCCCTCACTCCTCCTCCTCCTCCTCCTCCTCCTCCTCCTCCTCCTCCTCCTCCTCCTCCTCCTCCTCCACCTGTCTGCCTGCAACCTGGCTCTTAATTGAATTAGTGCTCCTTTAAGATACGGCATCGGCCAAACGTTCCTCCAGCAGGCCCCCGGCCTCCGATGACTCTATTGTAGCAGAGACGCTCTGGGGGCCGGACACACCGAGAATTAATAGAATGAGCCTGACTCACTCACACACACACACACACACACACACACACACACACACACACACACACACACACACACACACACACACACACACACAGACACACACACACACACACACACACACCTGCTCTGGAGTGTGGACGCAGAATAAAAATAGATCTCACACACGCTGACGCTCTTTCTAGAAGGTTAACTGTTGCCTGTCGCTGTTTTCTCTCCTCACTTTATCTAATTAGCTGGATTTTATATTATCACTGCAGCGACATGAGGAAGTGAAGTGAAGACGCACGTCAGTGAGTCCGGGAGTTTCAAGGATTTTATAAAGTCAACAATGATTATTTCTTTATTCTTTAGCAAATTTAACTCTGAGATGAATTACGTTGTTTTTCTGACATAAAAAAGGAAAAATATATGATTTGTAAAATAATATTCAATATACTGTTTTTATTTTAGTCCCTGTTTACCTTCCTTCCCTCCTCCCTCTCTCTTTACCTTCCTTCCTTCCTTCCTTCCTTCCTTCCTTCCTTCCTTCCTTCCTTCCTCCCTTCCTTCCTTCCTTCCTCCCTCCCTCCCTCCCTCTCTACCTTCCTTCCTTCCTTCCTTCCTTCCTTCCTTCATCTGAAGTGAGCCTCCTCTGTCTCTTTATCGATCTCTCTTTTCTTTATCTCTTTTCTCCTCCTTGTGTCTTTCTCTGTTTCTTATTTTCTGTTCGTTTGTCGTCTCTTTCCTTCTCTCGCTCTTGTTATCAGCTGATCCCTCTCTCTCCCCTGCTGTTGACAGTAGATGAGCTCCCTCCCCCCTCCCCCCCTTACTGTTTATTACCCCCTCACCCCCCACCCCTCCAATCATGCTCTTTGCCCTCCGGCCCTCTTCATCATTTTGCAACACATGAACCCCCCTGTTCCTCGGCCGTTTCTATTTTCAGCTCCTCTCCTGCCGTTTGTTTTGTGGGATTAACCCCCCCCCCCCCCAACACACAAACACACACACACATGACTCACAACCCTGCCCACGTCCTCTTCACCCCTCATCTCAACCAAAACATCTAATTATGACTTTATGTTTTCGCTGCTGTCCAAACATCACTAAACTGGTTTCACGTAACTTGAGACACGGGTCAAGAACCAACTCTTTTTAATTGTGTGTTTTTCAACATTTTTTAGTTTTAGATTCCTTCAGCTGGAAATTCTTGGATCTTGATTTTGAAAGATCAGGCCTGTTTGGAGGACTGATATCTACGAGTGTGTGAAATTTGGTGCAGCTCCATTAAATTGAAGGGACTGTTGGGCCCTGGTGAAGAAACGAGCTCTGCTGAGCGACGTTCTCAATATAATTATTACTTTTGTTCATTTTGAGGAAATGAACTGAAAGAGTTTTACGGTATTTGAACGCACCAGCTCCCCAGGTTTGGTCTTGAAACTTCCCTTTCTTCCAAATTATCTTCCATTTTGATATTAGTGCGTTGATATTGAGGACGAGTCCTGACACTTCTCCTGTGTTCTTCATCGGAGGAGGAACAGCTTCTCTTCAGAGAAATGTTTTTCCTTGTAGAATATGATAAAAGCCCTTTCCCACATGAGTTGGATGTTTCATTGCGACACAGTGGCAGTAGAGCTGTACACAACATGTTAGTATTTTTGCACAGATTTAAGACTCTGGATGTTGTGTAGTCGCCTCACTGCTTTGATTCAGATTTTCAGTGGATTTAAAAACCTGCTCAACATAAATGTTAATGTAGAGTCAGCACGAACAAAGTGCCTGAAGCTGTTGATCAGTTCCTCGTGTGCACGTGGTGCGTTCAAGGTCTTGCTGCTCAGAGTCGTGTGTCACATCAGCGCAGACATTTCACATTTCTCGAAGAAGTCTGTCAAATTGAGAGCTTTTCATTCATATTTAATGTTTTTAGATTCATGTTAATGTGTCTGACCTATGCGTGTGTGTCTGTTTGTGTATCTGCTGCCCTGTGACATCACCTTCGTACGCTCTGTAGTCCACTAACTACACCCCCCCACCTCCCTGTAGTTTATGGACCCACCCCTCAGCGTCTCTCAGGCGGCTAATAGAGGGTGGCAGCGCGGCTCTGATATCGATACCTGCTTCATGATGAGGATTAAAGATCCACCGACTCCCCGCCAAGAACACAGGCTGTGTGTGTGTGTGTGTGTGTGTGTGTGTGTGTGTGTGTGTGTGTGTGTGTGTGTGTGTCCCTCAGCTGCAGCTCTGCTTATATTTGTATTTTCTTCTTGCAGCTGCGTGTGTGTGTGTGTACGTGTGTGTGTGTTCTCTCGCTGGTGTTTTGAAGAGGTGTTTTCTCGTTAAGGGTTGCTCGTTAGGGGTTGGAGGCGAGTAAACAGGTGAGACGTTGCCGCGGTAACGGCATCAACACAACAGATCAGACTTTCATCTTCATCTGCTCGGTGGGAGAAGAAAACACTTGGCTCTTTCATCTGCTAAAGGAGTAGAGACAGCGAGCGAATGAAAACACGCAGCGTGGAGACAGAGAGAAGAAGAATGAGGCTCAGAAAAACGGGAGGAAGCGGAGAGACGGCGGCAAAGACGAAGGGAGAGAAGAAAGGGAGGTCAGGGGAGGTAACAAGAAGATGGGAGGAGGTAGGAGGATGAGAGAGAAGGTGAGGCGAAGAAAATGTTTTCTTAATTTGCTCAAAAGCAGGAAGAAACAGGGCGAGATGAAGACGAAGAAGAAGAAGGAAAGACAACATGAGAGGAGGAAGAACGACAGGAACAGATGTCAGGAGAAGGTTGGAAAAAGAGGGGGAGACATTCGGGTCCTTTTGTTTCAACAGGTGAACGTCACCTGCTTCTTCCTGTTGCAGGTTTTTCACACCAAGCAGTTTTCCTGTAGCTAATTTCCCAACGTTTGACTAAATCTGAGTCCAACGTGATTCCGCTGATCGAAATTTAAAACCGACACTGGACACGCCAGCGAGGGGAGAGGGAGACAAATGGAGACGGAGGAGAAAAACACTTTACTCTGCAGTAACAGCAGCAAAAGGAGGGATTGAGAGGGGGTGAAAAATGGAGATGGAGAAGATCGAGGGGAAAAAACGAGGGAGACAAACAGAGATGGAGAGAACAGCCTGTGAAGTGAAATGCAGAGAGAGAATGGAAGAAATTGACGGATGAGAGAAAGAGTTGAAAAGACGAATATGCAGCGAAATGCAGACGGACAGAAGGAGATGGAGTTTTATTGATGCAGCGTTTTAACTCGGCGCGGCGTGTTCGCTCGGCTGCATTAGCGAGAACAGTAAATGCTTTCGCTCACAATAACTTCACATATCCTCCATTTGTTTACTGCTGCTGAATATTTTAAGAGTAAAGCTCTCACGGCTGAAACATGCAGCAGAAGGACTTCAGCTAATATGAGACCTGGAGATGTCAGTGGAGATCCAGCCTGACCTCCACGTGAAGCTCCGTCACAGAGGTGCGAGCTTTTCCTTCATCGAACGACGGCACTGATCCTCTTAAAGGGTTTTTCTCTTAACTCTTCACATCCGTAGAAGCTGTTTCTGCTGTGAGCCTCATTCGTTTCTCCATGTTTCAGCTCTGTGTGCTGTTTTGGGCCCAGACCCAACGTGCACCTCCAGACTTTGAGCTCCATGGTGGTGTGGCGATGGTTATTTCTTGAGATGATGGAGGAGATGACCCTTAGGCTACATCTACGTCTTCGTTTGAGAGTATAACGATCTCTGTCTCCAGGAGCATTTAGGCTCTGTATCAGTTCAAATCCCCGTCCATAGTAAAACACCTGAAAACACATATCACATGACCAGTCACATGCACTGGGTGTGCACGTGCATGTGTAGAGAGGAAGCATTTGGTTGTTAGCTCCTAAAAGAGCTTGGATACAAAAGAGGAGCAGAAAGTAAGAGCACGACATCTGTGAGTGAAGACAACAGGGTCACGCTAGTAACTGATTCTCCATGTCAGTGGCTTCCTTGGAATAGGATGGGTGTGTGTGTGTGTGTGTGTGTGTGTGTGTGTGTGTGTGTGTGTGTGTATGTGTGTGTGTGTGTGTGTGTATCTTACACACACACACACTCACACTTGTTGCATACTCTCAGTTTGTTTTTTGTCTTCAGGCGACTTGTTTGTAATAAAACGATAAAATACTTTCTGTGTTTTTCTTTGAAATTGGGCGGTCGACAGAATTTTATTCCGCTTTTCTTTGACAGTTTGAAAAACCTGGACTGAACTGAGAGAGACATTCAACATCACACACACACACACACCTCCGTCCCTCTGTCCCCGTCCCCCCCCCCCCTGAGGCCCCCACTTGTCCTCCGTCTCTTTGTCCTTTAGGCGTCTAATTGGGTGCCTGTTTAGAAAAGGAAAGGTGTTAAGTAGGGGGAATTCCCATCATGCTCTTTTACTGGGAGACGGGACAATGGGAACTAATTGGTTCCTATTAGCAGATAGAAGAGGGGGGGGGGGCACTTAAGACACATAGAGGGAAGAGGAGCATTATGGGTAGATGATGTAAGAGTGTGAGCCGTGTCGGACGCTGGAATGACTGAAACAATACGTGTGTTTTTGTGTTGTGCTGTTTTCTTGTGGAAGTTTGTGATTGAATTGAGTGTGAGACTTCGTTGTGACATCACACTATGAGGAATAATATTTCAGACCAACACAAACTTCAGATCACGTCTCTATTTGCAGAGATAGCTTCGGAATGGATGCTTGATCTCTTTTACTTAAAGCAACTCTATATGTCACTAACCGAGCTACAGCGCCTCCTGCAGCCACACGTGGGGATTTCGTTCCCTTCTCCTAGTATCCAGAAAGTTGGATTCCAAAACAAGACTGAAAAACTTAGTGGTGGAGTTTGTGGTGTTGGTGTTTA
>NC_047172.1:1114402-1126902 GCF_009819705.1 Hippoglossus hippoglossus | reverse complement strand
ACTGTTACTGCTGATGAGCTGAATTTGACTTCATGCTAATAAACAGCTTTGAATGACCCGAGTTTAACTGCAGGGAAATGAATGAATAAGTAAAAACAAACTTGGCCCTTGTTTGTTCTTGTTTAAATGACACAGATGAGGGATGAATTAAAGTGAAAGAACCCAGAGTGTTTGTAACGTGATGACATCAGGAGCATTGAAGACGTGAGGGTGTTGAACTGCTGGGGGGGGGGATTCAGACCTCACAGCCTAGAGGACCCAAAAGGCTAAACACCTCCAGAACATTGTCTTAGAACCTAGAAAACTCCCCAATCTACACACACAACCTTCTCAATGACCAGAAGAACCTCTATAAAGACCCATAGAAACTCCTATATGACCTGTAGAACCTCCTCAGCAGTCACTGGATCGTCCCCACATCCCACTGAACCTCCTAAAAGACCTCTAGAAACGTGTCTGTGACCAATAAACCTTCCAAAGCGACAGGAAACCTTCTCAATGACCAGTGGAACCCAAAAAGGTTCCTAGAAACTCCAGAACCATAGATGAACCAACTTGATCCTGAGAACCTCCTCAATGACAGTAGAACCTCATACAGGAATATTTCTCATGAAGTGAAAATCAGCTGCTTTGACGGCTGTATCACCTCCTGGTGGCCGGATGCGTCGTCCATCTCTAAATAACACCATTGATTTGAATAATGGTGGTTCTTCTGACCGTGCCTCTCTTCTTCTCCTCTCTCCTCTCTTCAGTCTCTGTGTGCGGAGGTGCGAGCCCGACGCCGAGGAGTCTCCTCTGTCCTGAAGCTTTGCCAGAAGCTGCTGCAGCAGAGTCAGGTGCGTAACACAAACACACGGATCGAACGACGCCGTGTCTGAACTCCACTTTGGACGGAAATGAAGGGAAGAGGTTTTTCATGAGAGGAAAATTGAATTGATGTTAATTCCAATAATTCAGAGATTAATCATGTGATTAGTGTGATAATTGTAATTCTCCCTCAATCTCCACCTCTGGGACAGTCGGGCCCCATGGCGGAGGTGGGCCCCGAGGCGGAGCAGCACCGGGAGGCCCTGCAGCTGCTGTCAATCAACCTGGAGAGGAGGTGGGAGGCGATCGTGATGCAGGCGCTGCAGTGGCAGAACCGACTGAGGAGAGAGCAGCAGGTTAGAGCGGCTGACATTTACACTCTACATCCTTCACTCCACGCTGCAGGCAATCAGCCGACGCTCTGCTGCACTCAGTGAGCATGTCAGAGTTTGATTTGATGCTAAAATCCGCCGTGAAAGACAGATGGCGCCGTAATTGAAGCTGCACTGTTTCAGCAGTGGAACAATCTTTACAAGCTGAGACGCTGTGAAATGAGCATCAACTCCGGAACAAAACACAAACTCACACTTATCCAGTCACTTCTGATCGGGGGGGGGAGATTACTTTCCTAAAAAAACAGGACAAATGATCTGATGTTTTACTGCGACTCTTATTGTTGCTATGGCAACGACATCCATGTTTATGTATTTATGAAAGGATCATTAAAACTGGATTGTTCTTTTAACACTTATCAGACATTTAGAAGTTTAAACATCCAGCTGTAATACAGGTGAACTATGAAACTATGAAAATTCTTCACTTTTAACATGTTTCTATATTCAATAAGGAAAATATAGTTATAGAGATGGACGACATGATGTGACATCATCTGTATCGCCCCCTGGTGGCAGGGTGTAGTAGACTATAGGCCATAAACCCTGCCTCCTCCATGTTAGCAGATTGGAAATGGACCAAACAAAAACATCTAAGACTCCAAATGACGTCATCAACGCAAGATGGCAGCGTTGACATTTGGGATATTTTGGCTTCATATGTGGACGATGGGAGGACGTAGGGACACGTCTGTGGTTTGTCCTCTGAGGATTCTAAATTCACTGGACGGTTGCATTTCATCGTGTTTCTGTTACTTTTTAATAACTCTTGTGTAAGCAGGGAACTTGTATCTTTAGAGGAGACATCGAGTGTCTCTGGAACCAAAGGGAATCTCTCTGGGACCAGGATTCAGGGGCTTGTTGTGATTCTCTGTCACTGGTTCAGCGGACTGATCCACTCACACTAACTGTCGTCACCTCCCTCATGTTCTGCTGCGACCTGAGCTCAAGTATCGGCGTCTGTTCTACAAGAGGCTGCAGCTTCAGACGTCGTCTCTCAGTCCAGCAGCAGCCGCTTGATAAAACTAATCTGCTCGTCCTTCAGTGCGATCGGTGTCACAGAAACAGTTTCCTCTGCCACCTCCTCCGCAAACAAAAGAAACTTGGCAGATGAGATTTGAAGACAGCTTGTACATCGGGAGCCGCCGTGTGTGTCTCCTCAGAAAACGATTGTTTGAGTAGAGATCTGCAGCCGTCGAACCCGTTCCGGCTCCACGTCTGAGGCCCGAGCCGCTCGCTGATCACAGCGTCGCTCTCAGGTCGCAGGATGACAGCTCAGCACATGTGCAGCTCGTCTGCTGACGTGATGCGCTGAGTGCTGCGGGTGTTCAGAGAAATATCGCTCATGAGGGAGCCGTCCCGAGTGGAGACGCTCGGGGCAAACGAGGCACAGAGAGCGAGCTGAGTGCTTTATTCATCCGAGCTAACGTGGAGGCAGAGGGGCTGCAGCCGAGCGGGGCTGTTATGGATTTCTAATAGTGATGAATATGGTTCGATAGAGACAGAAAGACGACTGCGTTTGGATACAAGGTGAAGGGTTTCACACAAACACACATAAATGCTTGTGCACACAGAATCACACAACGTCACACACATTAACTGATGGATAGCGATGTGTTAAAAGCCTGAGGGGACGTGGGGGGAAGGAGAGGGAGATAAATACGAGGTAAAGTTAAAGCTACGACGTCTCACAAGCTGGTTTCTGCTCTGAGGTTCAAGCTCCTGAGCAGTTCAAGCTAAAAACAGACATGGTATCCCTCCACCGAGGCCTAACAACCTTACACCTGATTATCTAGTTCTTATAGGGGAAATAAAAGAGAGAAAAGGAAGTGGTCTGATAATATAAGTGATTTATTTGTGATAAAACATATTTAAAACTGGACAAATCCTGGATCTGCTCCTTAATCTGTAATATTGTAGGTTTTGTATCCGTCGTTATGTCCGAGGTTATGAGCTCACAATCCTACTTTGAATACAAATTATAATCAACTTTATTTTATTTTACACTTTTCCAAACAGAGTAAAGTCCTTTACAAGTTGAACGTGAAGAACTGAAGGCAAACAACAGGAAACATTGAAAATCAGTTTGAAGTTCTCAGAATATTAGAATAAAAATGTTACAGATGAGAAAAATGTGAAAACAAATAAATTAAACATAAATTTTAGATCTGAAATTAATTTATGCAAAACAAGAACATCTATTCTAGTGGAGACCAGTGAGCAGCAGACGATCGGTGGTTTGATTCCCGGCTGTGTGTGTGTGTGTGTGTGTGTGTGTGTGTGTGTGTGTGTGTGTGTGTGTGTGTGTGTGTGTGTGTGTGTGTGTGTGTTAAATGTAATCTAAAAGCTTTGAAAGACTCATTTGTGAATTTGAAAACTAGTAGAAATCTATTGTTTGTGTGCCGTTGGAGGTGGAACTCTCTCTCTCTCTCCCACTCTCTCCCTGGTGCGTACACACACACACAGACACACACACACACACACACACACACACACACACACACACACACACACACACACACACACACACACACACACACACACACACACACACACACACACACACACACACACACATACACACATTGTACAGGAGGAGAAGACAAATAACTGAGGCCAGACTCTCTGACCTCGCTGCCTGGCTGGAGAGTAATTTCACTTCTACTGGAGATGGGAGAGGAATAAAGAGAGAGAGCGAGAGAGAGAGAGAGAGAGAGAGAGGTAGCGGTAGAAAGGGAGAGAGATGTAGAGAGGGGGAGAGAGGGGGGGGGGGGGGGGAGGGGGGTGTAGGGAGAGAAAGAACCACAGAGGCATATATCTGGGTGGTTTAGTTTATAGAAAAACACTTCTGCTGAGTGATAAAACGATTGTCCTCTGCTGGTGTGTGTGTGTGTGTGTGTGTGTGTGTGTGTGTGTGTGTGTGTGTGTGTGTGTGTGTGTGTGTGTGTGTGTGTGAATTGCCTGCTTGTGTAAAAATGGCTGCTGTTGTGCACGTTACACACCTAAACTCCCTGGTGTTTGTGTGTAGTTGTTTGTTTCTTCAGGTATTAAAGCAGCTTCAGTGTGTGTGGGCTGTTGTGTGTATAATGATCATTGTGTGTAAATGTGTGTGATGTCAACATGCTTGTGTTCATGTGTTGCTCCGTATCAAGGGAAAAGCATCAGTTTGATATGAGACACTTTTAATCCAGAGTGAAGATTTTAACAACTGTGTTCAAACTCTAATCGTCAGTTAGTCCGTTCGTCATCACAGACGAACGTCCTGCGACGTGGAGATCAGATGAATCCTTGTTCAAGAACAACCTGAGACATCCTCTGTTTCATGTCTTTCCAGATGTAAAGTCTTTGGGTTTTAAACGTCTCATGTGAAGCTCAGAAAATGAGTCGATTGACTAGTTGTTTATTTAAAGTGTTCCTGACCCGGTTGTCTTTGCTAACAGCTGCTGTGCAGTTCAGTTGTGTGTGTGTGTGGGAGTTATTGTTTCAGCAATATGCAACAATTCCTGTGTCCGTGCCTTCCTGTTTACACTGGCACGTGCATGCCCAGTGCACGTTGATGGTCACGTGATATGCATTTTCAGGCGTGTTAGTGTGGACGGAGATCGTTTTAGCTTAAAAAAGCCGTTTTCAAAGGAAGACGTTGTTGTATTTTCGTGTTTGGTGTTTCGTATGCGGCCTCAAGTCGTGAGTGTCGTCAGGAACAGGTCTCACAAAGTAAACCTGTAAGTCGAACATATCACCGTACATGGTAGTTTTTATATAAGAACACTTTCCTCGGGATTCTGACATATATTTCAGAAGTTATGAGCAGCACATGGAGGTTTTCATTCACCGTTTGCAATCACATTCAAAGCAGCTCCAGCACTCTGCATGGAGAAGTGATTTATCTGTGCGCTTCTATTCATTCTGAATCAGAGCGCTGATGCCAGGCTCCCTCAGCTCTTTGACAAGCAGAGGCAGCGGAGGCTGGAGCAGCAGCAGCAGCAGCAGCAGCAGCTCCACCAGGAGCGCAGGCACATGAATAATCACCCAGATGCTGCAAGATAGCTCCGCTCTCCTTGGGCCTTCAGATGCTATGCTAACAAATGGGAGCAGTCAAACCAGAGCTAATGGAAAAAAAAAAAGTTTCTGTGTTTCTCCCCAAAAACATTCAGCACAAGTCCACACACACACACAGACACACACACACAGACACACACACAGACACACACTGACTGTGGAGGTGAACGGAGGCAGGAGGAGGAGGAGGCGCCGTGAACAGAGTCTGATAATGTTCCTGAGAAAAAGCGGTTTTCTGTTTAATCCGCTTGTTGTTGAGCAGATGACATGACGAGGACTGATCTTGTTCCTGGTTCCCAGATGATGAACCCTTTTGGTTTTAAACGTGTTTTCTGTACGTTTTTTTACGACATAGCCCACATTAGCATCTGCAGCTTTTTCCTCACCAGAAACATTAAGTTCTGCCTCCAGAGGTGGAAAGAAACATGAATGTTAACTTTGGTTTTCTTATATTTCTGTCACTTATTTGTTTATGCTGAAGTCAGCATGTTAACCAGGTAACTCCGCCCCCGACGGCCCCGTTTGTTCTGTAATGTCCACTGACGCTTTCAGACAATTTTCTTTTACTGTAAAACTTTAAATATGGCCTCAGATGACATTCAGCGTTTATTATTTTTGCAGTAAATCTTAATTAAACATAAACAAAACAAAAGGCAAGTTTCTCTCCTTGTTTCTCTCCATTGGTTCGTTAAGAGAAGAAAATGTTCTGTTCTTATCCAGGTTGATAACTTTAATTATCACACACTCATAAATATCAGTTCCCTAAATGAGCCCGATTTTGCACCAAAATCGTGTGAGTTCCTCCCTGACCCGTAACTCATCCTCCCACCGAGTTCCATTGAAATGCTTGCAGTTGTTTTTGCGTTATCATGTTCACAGACAAACGGACAGAGGTGAAAACATAACCTCCTTGTTGGAGGTGAAATTTAAAAATAGGACCCTCAGCATCAGGAACATCTGGAAGCAGCAGCTCACTCTGTTTGATTCTCGGTGGGAAACAATCAGCGCTGTTCCACCAGCAGATGTGTCTGTGGCTCTTCTCCTGCCAGCTCTTCCTCTTTGGCAGGTTCCCAGCAGCACTTTGGAGTTATTTGTCGTATTTAAAATCAAATGTGTGTTTGAATAAACTGTGGCCGCCGGACGCCAGGAGTCACCTCCCTCCTCCGTCAGGGGTCATGACAATACTCACATCTCAACTGCCAACTGTCACAAATCATAGAAATGAGACAAATTACAGATCCAGATTATATCCAAGGTTTCCGTGGGTCATCAAATCCTGGGTTTGATTGGATTAAGCTGATTGATGTTCTCTCTCCTCTGTGCTGAATGTGTTTCTGAACGCATCTGCAGAGGCAAAACCCAGTTCAGTCATTCCCCCCATCTCCCTTATCAGCACAAGGGGAATAAACACAAATCTAATAGAAATTCATTACACAGACCCACACACACACACACACTCACACACACACAGAGCCAACTAGTTTATTAGATTAATAGGCTATGAATGGCTAATACGAATTACCCCCCTCTCTTGTTAATGAGACGCGGAGCAATTTGTATAATTATGTCTGTGGAAGGAAGAATTCCTGTGTCTAAGCATATTTTTAGACAGCCGAGCTTTCTGAAGGATTTTGATTACGTATTTACTTTGGGGTTTTCGGCTCCGTGCTCTTTCTCTCAGAAGTCGTTTCTGAATAATTCATCGCTTTGTTCCAGAGCGGAATAATTTGTGTTGAGATTTATGAGCAATTGCTTTGGGGTGGGATGATTTTACTCCTTTTTTTTTTTTTAAATGATCACAGAACGTGTTCCGTCAGAGTCGGGTGTCAGGGCGCGTCTCTCAAACCGAGCCGGGACAGAAAGGACGGCGACGTCTTTAAGAAGAGTTTGATGCCAAAGCAGGACAACAACAAAAAAAACACAACATGTTCTCCATCGGTGTTCAGAAGAAACAAATCTAACATTTCATTCACTTCAAATGATCATAGAGAGAAGTGCCTTAAACTATACACACTTATGAAATGGATCCTCTGGGTTTTACACTACGCTGCAGACGGTAATATGAGCAGGTCTGAAATATAGTGATGATGATGATGATGATGACTATTATTATTATTATTACTATTATTATTATTGTTATTATTATTGTTATTATTATTATATGGTTTACATGAGGTCAATTTAATGTTCAATGTACGTTAAATGCTAAGTTACAATCAGACTGTAGAGGAAGACGTGTCCCAGAAAGGGTCTTGATCGCCCCCTGGTGACTGGCTGCAGTATAGGTCACAAACCCTACCTCCTCCGTGTTAGCAGATGGGACATGGACTCAACTTAAAAACATTCTCACTGCTGGTTCATGTCATTTTAGGTTGTTCTTATCACATTGATGAAATATGCTCTGATTCTTATTCATTGTGGTTCTGTTTCTTCATTCTGAAGTTTGTACAGGATACAATCTCTTTGAGGAAAGTTTTATTCTTGCTGAACAATTGTTCTCTCTTTTCGTTCTTGTCTTCAGGTTCCTGGGAACTTTCTTGAACCAGGTCTCGTCGACCTCCACCAGATCAGCCCGGTCCCGGTTGGTCCAGTGGCCCATGTGCCAGAGGACTCCTGGGAATGGGATGAAACCGATATGACAATCACAGAAACAGAAACACAAGAAGAACCAGAACCCGACCTGACGCACAACTTCAACACAGAACCGGATCTGCCTTTGGACATTGCGCTGTCCAATCGGAATCAACCCGACAGGATTCGAACCGGAGTCCCAACCACTCAGCGTCCTGAGAATCTGTCCAACACCGTGACGGGGTCGTCGTCAGAGGTCCAGCCGAGTGGGACTTCCCAAACTGCCCCCCCAAACAACAATAACATCTACCAGGTCTACAGCCTCCATAACGTAGAACTATACAGACAACCGCAGTTTCCTCTCAATTCTTCCTCTCTGCACAAAACCAAATCAGGAAAACAGAAACAGCAACTCCTGCTGAAGAGCCTGAGTAAAGACTCCTCTTTCTCCTCGATCGAATCCCTCCCAGACCTCCTGGGAGGTTCGATGTCAAACAGCCAAGGAGGAGATAAGATCAATGGATACCTGGATGGAGAGAGTGAGAGGGAAGGTGGCAGAGGAAGTGGGCAGTCGGCAAACAGTCGTCGGTCAGAGTGCGAGAGCGGGATTGTTAGTGATACAGGAGAAACAGAGACAACAACAAACTCTGAAATCCAGGAAGTGGAGGAGGAGAAGGAAGTGGAGGAAAATGAGGAAGATGAGCAGAGGAAGGAGGAAACTGACTTGACTGATTTGTGCAAAGACGTCACCAAATACAACCAAAGAAACAAGACAGAGGATAACAAGAAAGAGAAAGAATGGAGGAGGGATGAAAACAGAGTTGAAAGTAGAAGAAACAGAGAGGAGGAGAAGAGGAGGAAGCACAGGAGGGGAGGAGGTGAGGTGGTTGAGATCCTGATGAACAGGCGTGGGATCCTGACACCGACGGACTCTGACTCCGACTTTGAGGCGGGAGGACTCGGTGTGGACTCCTCAAAGCCCTTTGTGTCTCGCAGTCCCATCACAGGGTTGAAAGTTGACCAGCTCCACAGTTTGGAGTCGTCTCCTGCTCTGAGCCGCCGGGCGTCCAGTCCGGTTCTGTCTCAGGGCTCCTCCCTGGAGTCTCTGCTGGCGCTGGGTGGGGAGCTGTTTCCCTCCAAAGACCCGTTGCATCGTAGCGCCTCCCTGGAGAGCTGCCTGGCCCCGTGTCGCGGCACTGAAGGGGAGAATGGAGGCAGCCTGGCCAGCCTCGGGGAGCTGGACCTGGGGCCGAGCAGAGAGGGGGAGGGAGGAGAGCAGGGGGAGGAAATGAAGACTGAAAATGTGCAGGGAGAACCATCCTCTGGGGAGCTGAGTCGTAGAACCCTTGATCTCCTGAAACGCCTGGAGAACATCCAGAGTCCTCTGATGGCAAAAATGACCCGTAGTGTTTCTGACATGACGCTTCGGGGCAGCCCCCCGCCGCAGGGCCGAATCCCTGCCTCTCCTTCCTTTGGTGGTCGACCCACACCCCTCTATGAAATGTCGAGTTCTTCGAGGAAAGGGCCGCCATCCCTGATCAACGAAAGTTCGGCGACTGCATCACTGACGGAGCTGAGCAGCACGGAGGACTCATCTGTCGGGTCTGAAGATTTTGCTTTGCTCAGAAATCAGCGGCGCCAGTTCCTGGATCCCAACATGGCGGCAAATGCTAACTCAGGCTCTTATAGGAAACGTTGCCCCGGAAACAGTCGAGGAGGACAATCGATGGATGAAGCGGATGCGGCGAGCTTGAGCATGGTGGTGAATGTGTCTTGTGCATCGGCGTGCACGGATGAGGACGAGGACGACAGCGACCTCCTGTCTTCCTCCACGCTAACGCTCACTGAGGAGGAGCTTGGCGTACGGGACGGAGAGGACGAAGAGGAGGAGAGGTTGAGCTGCGTCTCGTCTGGTAACGACAACGATGACGATGACGATGAAGAGGAGATGGAGGGCTCTTACGTGCTGGGACTGGAGTACATGAGGAGCGAGCTGCAGAGTTGGATACGATCTCCTCGCACCTCCTCTAAAACTGAGGCAGGTCTCAGGGACGAGCTGCAGTGTGGAACCCACCTGTCCTCCTCCTTCACCACCTCCTCTCACAACAAGGAGCAGCACGGTTTCCTAAACCGCTCAGCTGCCAAATTAATAGAGACCAGCACCAACAGTGGCAACGACAAAACAAAAAGAGATAAGAAGGAGCAGGAGGAAGAGGAGGAGAACAGGAGGAATGTAACAAGGAGCTACATCAGCCAGTTTGTAGATGACGTGGAGAACGGAAATGTGGATCAGAGCTGTTTAAAGGGGAAAGATGAAGATGATGAGCTCCTCAGAGAGGAGTCGAGTGTGTTCACAAAGAAAGGGGAGTCACTGAGGGAATCGTATGTGTTTGCTCCGACAGGAGAGTCGGTTCGGGACGTTGGGGGCTTGATCGTGAAAACGGAATCAAACTCAACGAAGCAGCTTTCTTCATCTCCCACCTGTGAACTCCTCCCATTCAGACGGGCCTCCTCCTTGGTGGGACAGCTGCAGGGAGAGCTGCCCTGCCACAGCTCCTCCCTCCCCTCGCCTCTGTCCCTCTCACCCGTCGAGGACTGCAGATCCCATGATGCATTGCACAGCAGCAGGCCAGAGGCTGGCGGCAGAAAGGCCATCACCATTCAGGAAAAGTTCAAATTCTCATCGTTTGTGACGGAGGAGACAAGGAGGGAGGTGAGAGACAAGGAATCGTCCTTGCCTCCCAAAAAACGCCGCGGTTGTCACGCGTCCTGCCACGACCACCGTCCTTCTTCCTCCTCCCTCCGTGCGTGCAGCGTGGACGAGGGCAAGACAGAGAACGTGCATGACTTCGTGATGGAGATTATTGACATGACCTCCCTGGCGCTGAGGAGCAAAGAGAGTCAGCCTGAAGACCTGAGCCAGGTGGAGGTCGGCGGGTCGAATCCAGACCAAGGCCCCGCGTCACTGACACAGATCAGAGACAAGGTACGGTCCTGAAAAACACTCCAATACAAAGAAATCACACGCAAAGTGTTTTATTATAAATGTAAAAACCTCATTAAACAGAGATTAGAGCTTCAGATAATAAAGTAAATGATTGAAAGATTTGTGCAGATACAGAATTTAAAGCCTCGTTTGACCTCGTCTATTGTGCTGTTTTCATTTTGAGGAAAAAATTCATCCAAAAGTAGCAAAAGTTATCTCAGTCAATTTGTTCACTGAGTTGAAGTAATTCAATAAATCGCATCACGGATCATAACTGTTGGGATGTAATGACTAATTTCTTCAGTATCTATTGCAAGTGAAGTAATCTCAAAGCTTATCAGTTTCCAGTCTCCACTTTATTTCTGAAAAGAAAAAGAAATCAGGCAGAAAACTCTGCTCCTCCTAAATATTAATATGCAAATAAAGGATGTATGGTTGGTGATAATGTGAGGTAAATAAATAAGTAAGTATATTACATTAAACTAGACAAATACATACACATTTATATTTGTATTTCCGTGTTATGATGTATAATCTTTAAGTATAATATATACAAAATACTAATAGTTTATATTTAAAAAAAGTTACATCTGAATTAGTCAAAAACCTTAAACTGTGAACAAAGATGGACGACGTGTTTCCTGTTTTATAAAATGAAGCCGAACGTGAACAAACATCAGTCCGATAAGAAATGACAGAAACCATAGTTTCATGACCGATACCGCAGCCAGACGCTTTATCTTCCATTTTGTGGCGGCGTCATGTCGTCCATCTTTATTCACAGTGTGGTCACAATCTGTGAACTCTGACCTTTGACCCTCTGCCCTCCGTTGACCAACTCTCCTCCTCCCTCAGGTGCTGGAACACTCCCACCGGCCTCTCCACCTCCGTAAGGGAGACTTCTACTCCTACCTGTCGCTCTCCTCCCACGACAGCGACTGCGGCGAGGTCAGCCAGTGCTCCGAGGACAAGAGCTCCTCCCCGGCGCCGTACAGCCTCCCGTCGTACGCCACCCCCACACAGGGCCTCCGCAGCCCGAGCCCGGAGCTGTTCACCAGCGCCAGGCGGCAGCGCTGCTCCCCGAGCCTCGACTCCAGGAACGACCTCCGCGCTCTGGATCTGAGGTCAGCCGAAAGAGAAGCTAACGGCTCCGAGCCCGCCAGCCCGTCGCAGTCCCTGCCCCCCAGCCCCGACATCAGGGACGAGGAGACGCTGTTCGCAGCCTGCACAGAGGAGGTCTACCTGGGCCCGCCTCTCTGCTACAGCATGGTGCTCACCAGGAAACCACGGACGCCGCGGCTGAAGGAGAACTCGCCGAGGAACAGTCCAGAGAACCTGCCTTCCTCAAATGATGCGTCTTTGACTCCAGAGGGGCCTCATTCAGAACCCGGGGATGTTAGGAGCCACTTGTGTCCCTCAGAGGAGTCTGTGTTGGCCAGAACCCAGACAGAGGAGACCCAGCGCTCCTTCCTTCCTCTCCTGGAGCCTCGTTACACCTCCTTCTCCACCTCCTCGCCCTCAACGACCATCCCCGCCTCCCTCCAGGGGCCCGGCCGCCAACCAAAAGACGACAACCCTCCCTCTCCTCCTGCTGCCGTGTCCCCTGGCGCCGCGAAAGAGAGGCAAGGTGAGGACTCGCACCTCCTCTGTGATGTCGCTGGAAGAGAAGTGGCGGCCGCTGCGAG
>NC_047172.1:1089402-1109402 GCF_009819705.1 Hippoglossus hippoglossus | reverse complement strand
CACAGGCAGGTGGAGAGTCTCCAAGGTCACAGGTCAGACATTGAAACTGGGCTGAATATAAAAACACATCTTCAGTCTGGATGAAAAACAGAATCCGCTCCATCTTCTCAGGCCTGGTGCACACGAGAGGATTTCAAACACTTCAAAACCCGAGACTCCACAGACTCGACGACAGATCTAATCAATTGTTAAAATCATATTTATAAAAAACGCACCAACAGTCGTGATTCCAGAGACTCGAACGTGACTTCAGAAGAAAAACTAACATGGAGGAGGGCCGACGTCGTGTGTTCGGTTTTACAGCGAAGAACAAAACGTGGAACGAGCTTTTGCAGCTCGAGCTGAGTCGGATACGTTGTTGTTGTTGTTGTTTTTATTCGCTGCTGTAAAAGTAAACAACATCTGGTTGGTGCCTCTTCCCGCTCGGCTCGCTCTCATTGGCTGTCGAGGGTTTATGCTCATGTGTCTTCCATCGGAGATCATGACCCAACATGGTTGATATTTACGATTCGAGAGCCGACCCGATCTGTAGCATTAAGATTATTTAGTAAACTCGGGATAATCGGGAACACCCCCCCCCCCCCCAATAGTTGGAAGGGGGTGAATCTAAATTTGTCCAGTTCATCCTGAAGTGTGCACCAGCCCTAGTTTAATCACCCAGTATGTTCAGGAGGAGGTGGATGTGAGTCGGCTGCTGCTTCACGCTCTCACAGACCTTCTGTATTTTCTTATTCGGGAAACGTTCCGTTGTTTTCCCGAGGCCGAGTTCGTCTGGTTCTGGTTCGTCTGGTTATTTTCTGGAGCTACCTCAGTTCTGCTTCTGCTGGGACACACACGTCTTCAGCCACTTTGCATGAACTTTAACTTTCACCCACTGTTTGTCGGAAAACAACCTGTTGTCTTATTAACACACGGTTAAAGTGCAGTGTTGTAGCACAGGTAGCATGTTCTCAGTCTTTAGCTGTAGCTGACGTCAGTGTTCATATTAATGTGCGGGACAGCTACACAGCACATGTCATAAGACTCAGTGGACGGACAATAATATCTGCATCTCACAGCCGGAGCGTCTCCAGACTCCTCAAGTCAAACTAAACGTGTTTTATTTCAAGGATTTAACAGAAGCATCGTCACTGTCGACCCAAACAAAACATCGTAGAAGATAATTTCCTGTGAATAAAAGCTATTAATACTAAAACATGTTGAAAGATCCACATGCACATCAGTGTAATCAGCTTTGTTGGAGTTACACATAAAACTTTACACGATATGAAGAGTCCGATAAGTTTATAATTTACAGTAGATGCTAAAATAGAAGTGTGTTATTGTGAGTGAAACACGAGTTGAGGATTGGACGACGTCATGGTTCTCGCTTGATCTTTATTTGGAGGCAGGATCACTGGAAGTCAGAGTTGGAAATGTTGAGAGAAAGTACGGTATTTGTTTATTTATAATAATTTGATCATTTTATACCAGTTTGAGAAGATTTTACTCCACAACAGGCGTAAAGTTGACTTTGTGCATCAGATACACAGGAAATACACTGATTGTTCAGAAAATATTCAAATAAGAAATCAGAGGCTCCCTATGCTCCTCTATGAAATTAGTTTTTATTTAATTGATTTGTTTCGTAAAAAGAATTCTGCTTTGCATTTTCAGTCCCGTGCCAGTAGGGGGTGCTGCAGCCCCCCCCACTTCCAGCGTCACGTTCAGACGACTTCCTGTGTGTCCCTGAGCTTTAAACCCTTCATGATCAGTCCAGTTGATGTTTAACAATCAGCCACTTCACTGCAACTTCTCAAACTTGATCACTTGACAGGGACTCGCAGTTGGCAGGCGATGGCGTTGGCGATGTGGTGAATCTGGAAAACCAGGTTCAACCTACGTGTTGTTCTGTTGGTTCTCAGGAAGTCGTCTTTAAGTCAACAAAACCGAGTCCGTCCTTTTCCAACTGCTGGTGGAGCAGGACCGTTGAATCCCCAGAGAACGACGAAGGATCGAAGAAGTAGCCGTCGTCGTAAAGTTAGTAACTCTCCCCTCAACTTCCATGTCGCTGAAATCCACCTGATCGTAACCACTACTTTACTCGAGAGGCAGGGATTGGTCGATCCCCGGTGAACGCTCTCGTTGGTAGAAGGGCGCCATCTTCCCGTTGACCTCGACGTATCACCGCAAGCTTTTAATGGGACTCAAATACTCAAACTTTTAAGACCCTGATTGATTCTAAGACCGATTGATGGATTGTTGGATAAACCTGAAATATTCGCTACGCTAGCTCGACCGAAGTGGCCCCCAAAAAAAATAGATAGATAAAATCAAAACGGCATTTTTGTCTATGCAACACGACCAAAGTTGGCGAACGCTGGTGTGGTGTTGTTGTGTAGGCGTTGAGGTGCGATGACTGTTGGCGAGGACGTGTGTTGTTGTTAATGCTGTACGTACAACACGACTGTAACACGTGTTGATTTCTTTTTTTATTCTCCTGAGACGATGATTAGCAGTTAACGCTGGGGTTTGGGATTGGTGTTGAGACGGGTGTGTGTGTCTGTGTGTGTGTCTGTGTGTCTGTGTGTGTGTGGGACAAAATAGGGTTTAAAATCTTTAAACTATAATTGTGTGCCTTGCTCTACTGTTACTACTTCTACCTTTTCTTTAGTGAAGTAAAACCACTGCTTCGGTGATGAAAACATGCAACAACATATTCAAAATGAGAAACAAACAGTTTAATGCGAGGTCGACGTTGAACCTGTGTAAATATGTAAAGGTGTGAAACCTCGGTGTGACGCGCAGGGGGAGGAATGCTTGGTGTTTGTGTTTATTTATGTTTTGTGGTCTGTGATGTGAAATATCTTTATTATTAGTATTGGCCATAAAGAGCTTGACTGCATGGATCCTGCTGAATACAATGTAAAACCAACTGTTGACAAATAAACTTAATTTATTGGAAAAATGAACAAACAAATGTGGGTTGTTGTTTTTTTTTGCTGTTGTGTTAATCACATTTTGTTGAATCAGCACAAAGGGAAACTAACGTGTTTTCTCATCGTGCTCTGAACCTCTTGCTATGTTAGTCACTGCGACCTTGACCTTTGGCCTTTGACCATCAAATTCTAATCAGTTCATCCACGAGTCCAAGTGAACGTATTTACCACATTTGAGGAAATTTCCTCACGGTGTTTTTGAGATATTGTGTTCACAAGGATGAGACCTGAAAGCAAACGGCCTCCGACCACCAGCCTGGGGACGTATTTAGAGGACTGATGTCTTTCAGCGTGATTTGGTGCAGCTTGATTAAATCTAACGGACTTGACGCTGAGTTGCTGATCAGGTGTTTCACCATGTTCACCATAAACATCGATACAACTTCTTCTTCTTTCTTCTTTGTGTGTATTTATGAAGCAGATCTTACATTTCATCAGATTTTTATTCTTTGACTGTTACAACTGAGCTGCTGCAATAAGTGTCTTGTAGTTTGTGAAATATCCGACATCAGCACGTTCAAGTGCACGTTCCACATGTCTTCTTTTGTCCCCAGAACAAAGAAGACATGTGGTCTCCGGCTTTGTCTTCACATGTAGGCCCAACTATTGTTCACAACTATTAGGTCCCAACATTTAAATAAGTAATAATTCATGAATAAACGTATATATAACTCAATTTAAAAACCTGAAACTTTCTGAGTGTTAAATCCTACTTAATGACAGATAATGTTATATTTACATTTCAACTTAAAAAAGGTCAGAACTCTGTTTCTGTTTCATAGTTTTTATTACTTTGATCACAATATTAAAATCACATCACTAGGCTGCTGTTGAATAAACACTTTTACAGACAGAATCATTTTGGCTTCATCACATCAAACAGACAAATGTTCATATATGTTGGATTATTTCATATGTGAACAGACTTTATGTGATTAAACATGAATCATGTCTCATGTGTGAGTTTTAATAAAGTTTGTTGAATGTGAACAATGATCAGCTGTTATTGATAAATGTGTTTTTATGTGGATCTTCATCAGTTTGCTCGACTTCATGGATCCACACAAAATCTAAATGATAGAAAACATTTTCCATGAAAGTAAAAAACAAACCAAAGATAAAGATCAGAAAATAATGAAATCTTTTTACACACGTGGAAAAGTCGACAGGAGAAATAAAAATGAGTGAGAAGTAAAAGGAGAAATAAACAAAGCTTTAGAATAACGAGTTTAACTTTTAAATTCAGCAGATTTCTCTTGAAGAAATAAACATGATGAATAAAATCTTTCTCTCTAACTGCTCTGATCCAGCGTCACAGAGACATTCACAGGTAACAGCTTCAAGGGATCTCCAGTGTTAAACCATGGAAACATCTTCTGAGTGAAAGTGTGTGTGACGGTGTGAATGTGTTTGTTAGTATCAGGATCAGAGAACGACAGTTGTCCTCTGTTCCAGTCCAGTTTCACTCTGATCCTCTGGATCTTCTGCACAGAGAGATCAGATACTGCTGATGAATACCATGCTGAGTATTTACCTTCATGGAACCTTATTCCCCATAATCCAGACAGTTTGTTTCCCTTCCTCTGGACAGACTCTGCTGACACACCCAGTGCCCAGCGTGTACTGTCTCCAACCAGGACGTCCCAGCTGTGAGTCCCTGAGTTAAAACCCTCAGATCCCAGGACTGAGAAGTATTGATAAAACCTCTCTGGATTGTCAGGAAGCTTCTGTCTCTCTCCTCGTCTCAAACTGGTCAGATCTTCAGACAGGACGAGTACTGGATGAGCAGAGTTTGGGTCCAGAACCACAGGACTGTAGGAGACCCTGTCCTTCATCTTGTTCCAGATGTTGAAGCTCAGGTTGCCCAGATGTTTGGCCTCGTCTATCAGAGCTCCTGAGGCCAGCTGTGGATCATCCAGCAGGAGGCGCTGCTGGACTCGTTCCACTGCAGCCTTGTAGTTGAGCAGGAACGAGACGTCTTCAGCTCTCAGCTCGTCCTCTGTGGTTCTGATTGTGTCTGAAAGAGCCGTTATGTCTCTGCTCAGAGACTCAATCTTCTTCTTCATCATCCGACTCTTCTGCTCCTCTTCCTCCCTCAGTGCAGCCATCCTGGCCTCCTCTTCCTCCTCCAGAAACTGATGAAGCTTTTTAAACTGCTCCTTGATCTGCGTCTCTGTGAGTCCGGCCTGGACCTTAATGTGTTCTGCTGTTTGTTCAAACTCTACTTTAACACGTTCAAAACACTGTAACTTCTTCTTCAAGGGCTCCAGAGTTTCCTGAAGCTGCTTCTTGTGTTGTGGTGCAGCTTCATCGATGGGTCTGAATCTGTGGTTACTGTGTTTCTCTGAATCTCTGCAGACGAGACACACTGGCTGCTGATGGTCCAGACAGAAGAGTCTGAGTTTCTTTGAGTGCAGACTGCAGAGAGCATGTGAAGAGCTCTGATCTCTCTCCTGTAAGAAGGTCTCACACAGGTTCTTTAACGCCAGGTTACAAGGTGGTTCTGACATTGAAGATCTTCTCTTACAAAGTGGACACTCTTTTACTTCTTTGTCTTTCCACCAGCTCTTCACACAGTCTTTACAGAAGCTGTGGCTACATGACAGAAGGACAGGATCTCTGAAGACATCATGGCAGACGGGACAGCAGAGATCCTCTTCTGATCTGGAAGCCATTGAGTCTCCAGGTGAAGCTGAAAACAGACAGTCAGTCAGTCACAGCTCCACGAACTTCACTGAGGTTCACTTCCTCTCTGAGTCGAGGTGTGTGTTAAACTCACGGTCAGTGTGTGGAGCGTCGGCAGGTTGTAGTTTGACTCTTCTCTCCTGTAGCTGGACTCACTCAGGACGTTTGGTCTGGTTTGGTTTAGTTTGGTTTGGAAGGTGAATGTGATCGTCTGGTTTTCAGCCTGCGTCTCTTCAGGGAGGAACAGATGCTTCCTGGTTTCTCTGGTGTGTCAGGACACGATTGTAAAAAGTAATTCAAGCCTTGGATTTGATAACTGGTCAAAAGTCATTAGGCAGCAACAAGCTCACACAGACAAGAGACTTGGTGTAAAATAGCTGCTTGAATATGATCGTGATCTGCTGAGTGTTAAATGTTCAGAGGAAGTTCTGCTAGAGAGTGAAAGTAAAAGTTAAATATCAACAGGAAGTGCAGGGGGGGGGAGTCTGTGACGTAACTGCAGAGCTGAAGTCACATTAAAGAGACAGAAGCAAAGTGCAAACAAATAGAAACAAGTTCAGAAAATGAAAAGATGGTTTTATAAAATTCAAATCAGCTCAAGTTTGCTCATTAATTTGTGTGAGTGCAGTAAAAAGTATGACATCATCAAATGATTGTACATTTTGTCGTGATTATTATACCTTAAGTGTGACAGCATTATATGATGTGACTTTGGGCATTCAATAAATGTGGCAGTCAGAAACATATTTAATATTAATATTAAATAATAACTTTAGTTTACATTAAAGCTACCTCGGGGCACCAGCCTTCAAAGGAAGGAAAAGAGAACATTTATTGATTAAGTCTCATGAAAGTATTAACTACAAATTTGGAACTTTGATGAATAATTTAATAATTAACTTTAACCAAAATGACCACGTCAGTAGTTAGTAAAGATGAAGGATATCTGCATTTGACAGACGGGTGTTATTTTGAAGTTGTGGACACAATCCCCGGGCCGGGGTAAACACACTCAAAATCAAAACTGGCATCCTGAAATATTTCAGCAGCGATGTGTTGAGGCCCCAATCATCACAAATACACCTTTAATGTTTTTTTCTGATGGTCCAAAGATGTATTTTTTGCCCTTAATTAGACCTGTGTTTCACTGCAGCAGTGTTTCTTCTGCCTGCAGCGCAGAGTTAACGCTGAAGTACAACTCAGACGGTGATTGGATACGATGATAAACACACACTTACTATTACTGAGCGTTAAACAATGTTTACTTCATCAGAGGGAGGTCAGTTTGTGAAACAGGAAAACGCTGCTAATGACACGGAGAAGATGGACGGACGATGAGGAGGACGGGCGGAGGAGTAGCCATGATTTAGTGTTTACCTGAATGCAAAGGTCCTTGTGCATCTGTCCCCAAATCAGTTTGTCGCTGATTGCTCTGAATGTCCTCGATAACAAGCGGGTCCGACGCCGCAGCTTGTGGGAAATATTCTCACTGGGCCCAAAAATGACTTGTTAAGAAATCAGCCCTCAACATTAATACAGTAGATTACTGTACAAATGATGCCCCGCTAGTGGCCCCTACAGGCTGCAGTGTTCATTACAGCCACAGTGTGAAAGTGCTGGAGAGCAACAGACTGATCATTTACTGCAGGAAGCGTAGAGCCTTAGAAAGTCAGGCGCTAGAGAAAAGGTCCTGGGGTCATTCAAAGGGTTCAACCTCTGGGGATCAGGCTGCTGGTGGTGGAATCAACTGGGATCAAAGAATTTTCAAGGTAAATTTAATGTCAATCAAATGTATTTGATTTGAAATAACTAGTTCTGAACCAAAGTGTTGGACTAACAGGCATCGAGTTCAGATGCAGAGATGCAGAGATGCAGAGATGCAGAGATGCAGAGACTCTGCTTTGGCCAGAAAATAAACTACGAATATGGATGATGGTTCATGATGGTTCATGATGGTTCATGTCAGGAGGTTTCTCCTCAAACGTTGAACTACTCTCAGCTGCGATGACGTGTGGATGTTGAAGAGCTGCCTCTCTGGAGCAGCTGTGATGAAACACACTGCAACGCTTCTCTTGACCTCGGAAACCGTTTGATGAAACAAGTCGAGGTCCGTTTAAAAGCTTTTTCCAGACATTTCAGCCTCATCAAATGATCTTCATCTGACCGTGGAGTCTCTGCATCTGGCTCGTGCCACATCGAACAATGCAACATTGGAAGAATCAGACCTCACCGGACTCACTCTGCCTCCCAGCTCCTGGTGCAGCTGCTCCTGTGAAGCAGCAGCCTCCCCTTCATGCACAGTGGAACTCGTACTCGTGTTCAGAATGTGGAGGCGTGACTGGTCTTCAGTCAGCTTCAGAGGGCACATGTCACTCTCCGCTCTTCGACCTCCACCGACGACCCATGGACGCCCGAATCAAAACCAAGTCAACACAGACTAAATAAAGATGGACGATGCATCTCAACTTCCTCCCCCGTACAGAAACGATGTCCCTGATATGAACTCCGCCAAAGACGTTTGGAGCCAGAGTCTGTAGCTGTGCGATATCAGGAGATGGAGCCAGAGTTGCGAAGTCCCACCAGTACGTGCACCACCAGTTAAGGTGGAACGCCCAACAGGGAGGAGACCCAGAAGTCGCTGGAGGGACTACATATCCCATCAGGCCTAGGAGCGCCTCAGGATCCCTCAACAAGAGCTGGGAAGCGTGGAGAGGGATGTCTGGGAAACACAACTACCGCCGACCTCCGTGACCCAAGCCTGTGGACTCTGGATGGACTTTGATTTTTTTAGTTTGGCCCATGTCCCATCTGCTAACATGGAGGAGGTTGGGTTTATGACCTATACTGCAGCCAGCCACCAGGGGGCGAGCTAGAGTAGACAAGTGTGTGTAAAGTTGCTGTTATTGAAACTCTGTGTGCACATGTTAATATAGTTTAACATTTTTAAAATTCAGAGTTGTGGACATTTTTCAGTCGGGCCGCTCGGTTGAACACCGACTGTTGGAACAGTTAAGAAAGTGCCTGGCTCAATGGTCCACAGGCAGTAGTTGCATGAATCAGTGCTGTGTACCGTGGATTTAACTGTGTGGTGACGCTGCGCTGTGACACCTCCTTCTGTCTTTCAGAGGAGAGCTGTCAGAGGATTAAAGAAATAGCAGTTAGCTGCAACAGAACACACTCCACATTAAAGCAAATTGCTTCTTGCGATTGTTGATAGTTTCTCATTGTTGCGTCCCTCTCGGTTGGAGCTGTGATGTTGATTGTGGCTGAAGGGGCCTTCAGATGACTGATAAGCGTTGATGAATGAAAATGGAAATGCTTTTCAGCGTTTTGCCTTCAAAGGGAAATCAAATACGGAGGAAGGAGGGGGGGGGGGGGGGGGGGGGCAGGGGAGAGAGAATATTTGCCTTCTTGCAATTAACAAGATATGTTCTTTTTTGTGGTCAGAAAAATGGAAATGGCTTTTAAGGTCGTAAAGGTCGAGCGCATCGAAGCATGGTGGCTCCGCAATTACTCTTCAGGCAGAGGCCTGATTGGGGGACGGGCAGAGGGTGGGGGGGGGGGGGGTCCGGCCGCGCACCGACGGTCAAATTAACGAGACGGCCGGCTCCCTGTTGAAAAGATCACATGTGATTACCGTACATCAGACAGACAGAGCTCTCAAATTATCTCCCCGCTCGCTGCCAAGTCAGAGAAAAAGGGACAAAACGCAGACGGACAGATTAGTTAAAGGCTTTAAATGTCAAAACTTTCACCGTCCACAGCTTGAACCGGTCTGCGTCCCCGCCGCTCAGCGGGGGGGGGGGGACCGGGGGCGGCGGTGGGCCTCGACACCAACCAAACAAATGGCTGCCCTTGTGACATCATCAAGGACAAACTGGATATCATCAGACTCTTTTATTCCAACGATTCTTTGTGTGTTTTAATTAACAGCTTGTAAGTAAACGTCTCCGTGTGACTCGACGGTGCGACTCCGAGCAGCCGAGGAGCTGTGGGGTCGCAGCTCTCTGCTCCAGAACACGGCGGAGACGGCGGATGAAGAACCGGAGGTCAGGATTTGTTCACTCTAAAGATTAAGAGAATTTAAATCAGAAACCTTGGCAACATCTGATCCCTTTGTTGTGGTGGAATCGTTTGTTGAAGGTTTCTGCTTCCTGTTTGAAATACACAGAATATTTCAGTGATTTCAAATATCTATAAAAGTGTTGATATTTGAAAACTCCAGAAAGTGTCTCGACAATAGTTCATGTGTGAAAATGATGAAAGTGACGGATGTTTCCTCTACATGACACTTTCATTAAGATTTAATACGGCCTGGGCCTCTTGTATTCCGACAGGTGCAAACACCCTGCAGCTCTCACAGATGTGACACTTCCCCCACAGGATGCAATCAGTGCTCGCTGAAACACTGAATGAAAGTTCCATTTTAAAAGTATTTGTGTTATTAGAATTCTTGGAGGTGGGGATGTGTTGTAAAGCATCTGCGTCGGTGCTGAATGGAAATGAGTCGACGTGTGTGTTCAAACATGCAGAGAGCGAAGCACCTTTCAGGTTTCTCTCCACGATGTAATGATCTTTGTGTCGCGCTGCGGAAAAGCCTCCGCAATCCGTCCTTCATTTTCCTCCCTGATGAGCGGAGCCATCCCCTCATCATCGGCGGCACCATAATGTACTTTAGTCAGGGACCAGGGGAGGAAATGGAAAGGTAGATTGAAAACAGATTTGCTTGTAAGCTGATCCTACATTAGGGGATGTATATAATACGCAGAAGTCATCAAGGGTTCGTTCGCCACAGTCGGAGCGATCCATCGACGATCCGACAGATGAGCAGACGGGAGCTTCACTTTGTTCACAGCTCGGATGGAGGTTCTGGGATTTCTCTGAACCTGAGTTCAGTCTTAACGACGAACCTGAACCCGAACATGTGACCCTGCGTTAAGAACAACTCAGGTCTTGTTTTGAGAGGGTTCCATATTTCACTATCAGAATCTACTTCCTTTAAAACAACATTTTAGACCTTCATGTTGGAAATTTAAACTACTGAGAAATCAAAAGAGCCATGGAGAGGTGGTGACCTGGACCCATGATCTCTGAGGAACCTTTCACACCTGGTTTGATCCAGAGCTTCAGACTCTTCAGTTCAGTCTGAAGCTGAACATCAGGTGTGAACGGTTCCTCAGAGCAGAAGAGGAGTTCTGGGTCTGGATCAGACTGAACCTGGTTCTGTTGGTTTGCAGTGAAAACACTTTGTTGGATAGTTTGGACTTTTGGACCAATCACAGGAAGTAGAGACATAATTAAACAGAAGAAGAAGAAGAAGAAGAAGAAGAAGAAGAAGAAGAAGAAGAAGAAGAAGAAGAAGAAGCTGCAGACTTCATCTCCAAATGTTTGAACCATGAGGACGTTCATCTTGATGCATTTGAACTAGTGGGGTACTGTAGTACTGTGGTACTGTAGAGTACTGTAGAGTACTGTGGAGTACTGTGGAGTACTGTAGTACTGTAATACTGTACTGAAGGTTCTGATGCTGCTAGTGATACCATCATGATGTTACCATGGCAACCAGATGACCATTCAAACAGAAAGACTACTACCCCCCCAACTGACAACACGCCCAGGTCAGACGGCGTCTACAAACCAATCACAGTCAGGTACAGGTAGACTCCGCCCACGTAGGTGATGACGACAGGACGTACGTATGTCAGACTAAATTCTTTAGTTCCTAAATTACAATGAGAAACTAAAACTAACAGATCAGATGAAACTATGGAACAAACATGAAGCTTCAGACTCAGAGACAGACTCGTCTTCAGTCCCTGGACGTTTCTCAGTTATTAATCACGTGTGTTTGTTCATTAATTGTCCACCGGACGCACGTTACAGGACGAGACAATAGAGGAAAACAACAATGGAAATGTTCTCCTGTTTGTTGTTTGTCTGTTATCAGTGGAAAGAAAATGTCCCGAACACAAAGTTAGATGTTTATTTTATTTCACTTTGTCCGTTTTCATCTAATCACAATACAAATCTTAAAAAGGCTGTTTTCTCAAAATGAGTTTTCTTTCCAGTTTTATTCTGTCTATACTCTGAAGGTTTCTTCATATATATTTCACAACCTGATTTATAGAACGTTTTATTTATAAGAACTTTTTCTGAAGACTGAATTTTCTGTTTTGTGGAGTCATTAAAACAGATATCACACCCCCCACCATAAAAACCTTTGTATGTAATCACCAACACATTTTGAACTTGCGTTTTTTCGAATTCAGAAATAATTCAGAATTCTGTTCTACAAACTAAAATCATTTCTCTAAATTAGATAATCCCTCATTTTCATTAACTCTGTGTTAAAAGTCTGGAGCAGTAAAATGATTCCACTCATTTTAAATATCTGCTGCTCTTTATCAGCGGTGAACTCTTTTGTCCCTCTCGGTTTCCAGTGATCTGATTGGTCAGTAGATGGATCAGGTGATAGGTATCACGACGTTCACCTGAGATCGGTTCGGTAAAAGTCTCCGTGGTGAGTTCAGCAGCTCAGGACTGAAACCTGAGGTCACACACATACACCTGGAGAACCCCTGAGCACCTGACCCCCCCACGCGAGGAGGAAGAGGAGGAGGAAGAGGAGGAGGAAGAGGAAGAGGAAGAGGAGGTGAGTTGATGTTGTGGAAGTGGCTGCAGATGATTCAGAACAGCAGCTCTTTCCTCTGGTCTCTGGAAAAACTGCGTTCTGAAGTTTAATTGTGCACGTGTGTGTGTGTGTGTGTGTGTGTGTGTGTGTGTGTGTGTGTGTGTGTGTGTGTGTGTGTGTGTGTGTGTGTGTGTGTGCGTGTGTGCGTGTGTGTGTGTGTGTGTGTGTGCGTGTGTGTGTGTGTGCAGACTCTGGATTCAGTAACATGTGAGCAGGTTTGACTGATCCTGACGTCACTCAGCTTCGGTTTGAATTATTATTAATATTAGTAGAAACCTGTTCAGAAATATGTTGATGGAGGTGATTGAAGAACACAACTGCAGTGTTTTTACTGTTGTGTTCTCTTATTATATTAAATTATATTTTAATATATTTTATAGTAAAGTTGTGTGTTTGTAATGTTGTCTCATCCTGTCTTGATCCTCGTCATTAGTGAGTCGTCCTCAACTCTTCTACAATATTCTGTCACTTTATTGTTTGTGTGCAGAGCTTTTTATAAACAGAGTGAAGCTTGTGTTCATCCTACCTGGTTTATCTGAAGATTTTATCTCCAGAAAGTCTGGAGGTTCTCACTTGGACGTTGTGCGCTCAGAGCTTCTAGTGTTCAACTGTGTTTCAGACTTCATGATAACTTCTCCACAATAGAGCTGCTGTTCCTCCATATTTATATGATTTTACCTTTTGTGTCCACTTTGCCATATTCTCCTCAAACCCAACACAAAACCAACAATGTGTTGGTCTGTTTCACAACAGTCTGTGTTTTCCCTTCTGTCTGTGGCTCTCAGCTCGGAGCCGCTCGGTTCCTCAAAGTTATAAATCGTCAAAGACATTTTTAAAGTACAAAAAAGATCAGTAATTAAATAACGAGCTTCAGAAAGGAGAGTGCATTAGTTGGGGCCTATTTTCAGCGGCGGATTAATCCACCGTTGCTGCTCTGATGAGTATTTGTTGCAGCAGGTGTGTTGAAAGTGCGACTGAGTGTTAAACGTTAATGGTGATGAAGGAACTTATCACCGAGGGCGACAGTGGGACTCACGTTTCTGGACGAGAATGGAGCAATAAGATAAATCAGGGTTGATGCACGACACTTGCTAAACGGAGACGTTTATTGTTGCTTTGATTTTTAAAAACAAAAGTTAAAGTTAAAGAATGGTTCGTTGTCATTTTGTTTTCATCCCGTTTGACTCAAAAAGCAGCAAAACGTCGCTGTTACTTATAAAATCTGTAAAAGTTTCTCAGAAGTGATCAGGAGTGTGACTTCATTAAAGCATGATAGGAACCTGTGTGTGCGTGTGTGTGTGTGTGTGTGTGTGTGATTAATATGGATTTATAGTTTTAGCCAGATTACATTTTCACATCAGTCGTCAAAATGCATTTAAAAAACAATTTGATACGAGACGGCGAGAGGCCAAGAGCCGCTGAACGGCCGAATAAATAAAAGCAGTGATGATGCCAGAATCAGTCGGAGACAATGATCAATCAATAGCATACGAAGGCGTGTGTGTGTGTATGTGTGTGTGTGAGAGTGTGTGTGTTCCAGAGAGAGAGGAGTTGAAAAAGTTGATGTCCATGATGTCTATTATTAATCATTTGCATATGGAGGTGTGTAGATGAGTGTGTGTGTGCGTCTTCAGAATGCTCCCTCTGTAATTCCTCGTAGCAGTTAATTCATCATCTGTGCCGAGGCGTCGCGGCGTCCGCAGGCGTTGAGGACTAATATTTCAGCTCCCATTACAGTGGCAGATCACAGAGCCGAGGCTCCGGCTTGACCCTTGACCCCAGCCGAGGGAATCGCAGCCTGACCCCATCCATCACCGCGGGCAGAGGGAAAATATTAAGAGGCTAACATTATTAGTTGGATTACAGGGCAGAGAGAGATTTAGCTGTCATCTTGGGCTGACGGCGTGGGCGGCTGTCACTGGCTGTGCGTCCGGTTGCCTGTCTGTCTGTCTGTCTCTCTGATTGGTTGGCTGGGTCACCTGATTACTCACGGCCTGCTTAAATGATTTGCATCTGATAAGATTGTGTGTGTGTGTGTGTGTGTGTGTGTGTGTGTGTGTGTGTCTGTCTTCTGAAGCATTCAAATGAAAGTTGTTGACACAACGTCTTGTTCCTGAATCATAACTTGTTGTGCGTCACTTTTTGTCTGCAGATGATTTCTCTGTCGTCTTTGGCTGAGGATGAGGAAACGGCGATGTGTGATCTTTGACGGACAGGTGGTCGTTTAACGGACAGACACGTGTCTGCGGAGATGACAGGTCGCCTCCAAAATGGATTTACAGAGACATGATGGAGGATTATTGACTTTTGTTGTGTTTAACAGCAAAATTGAGTGTGTGTGTGTGTGTGTGTGTGTGTGTGTGTGTGTGTGTGTGTGTTGTGTGAGACTCAAGTTTCATTCATGCTTCTATGTTTTCCATCGAAAACAGCATTTTCAAACTCAAAAGTTCTCTGTCCACACGAGCGTTCTGACTTCACATCAGTTCTAATCCTCGTCCACACTAACAGGCCTGAAAACGCATCACGTGACCTCTCACGTACACGGGGCGTGCACGTGCTGGTGTGAACAGGAAGTGTTTGGCTGTTGCAGATTGCTTGATACACAGCTCGTCTCCTCCACATTCAAACAGTTGTACGACTGTAAAATACAGGATTAAACCTGCGGCCGTGAGCGAAGACAACAGGGTCAGTCACACTTGAGCTAATACCGGTTGTTTTCTGCTGGAAGGAGGTCATGTGACAGGAGCCTGACGAATCAGCAATGGCTCCATCACGACCGTAAAGAACCAATCAGCAAGAGGTTGTGAGCGTCTCCGTCATCGTTTCCAAACGTCTCAGTTTCTGCTCGTCCAATCACAGCCCTGGAGTTTTCAAACTATAATCACGTTAAAGTAAAATGTTTGTACAGCGCGGCGGACTCTCCCAGGCCTCTCTCTGATTGGATCACTGACCGGAGCTCGGTGCACGGTAACAAATACTAGCGCCGGAGCAGGAGTTAGTTCATAGTGAACATCAGCTGTTTGAAAGCTGTTTCTTTATTGAACGGCAGAAGCCAAAGGTCACACGGTGTAAACACAATCAGCTGCAGGAGAACAATCTGATCAACTGTCTGCACCGACGCTGCAGCGGCTAATGGAACCGAAGGATTCAGAGCAGGCTCAGGAGTAATCGTACCTGAATGCAGCTCTGCAGATGTACAGTGTGAGGAAGTGTTTGTGAAGTGTGTGTGTGCGCGTGCATGTGCGTGTGCGTGCGTGTGCGTGTGCGTGCTCGTTAGGGATAACAGCAGGTCGATTGTCCTGATTCTGTCTGCTGTACTTTACCTGGTCACAGCTCACTAATACAGCCAGTACACACAGCCGGTAATGTACACTCACACACTCTCACACACACACACACACACACACACACACACACACACACACACGTGCACTAACACACATGCACGTGCACATAAAACTCAAACACTGCAGAGCTAAATGCATATTATGTCAAATGTATAATGCATGCACACATCATGAGTTGGTGGTCGTACTTGGAAAATACAGGGACAAACATCGCATCAAACACACACACACACACACACACACAGACACACACACACACACACACACACACACACACACACACACACACTCTCTGTTCAGTCCTAATTCCATAAGGGGGTCCAGCATGTCTCCCCTGAAACCTCCAGTCCAATTCATTTGATTTCATTACGGAGAGAGAGAGAGCGAGAGCGAGCGAAGGAGAGAGGAAGTGAAAGAAAGCAAGAGAGAGGCAAAGTGCATTGTGGGTGAGCAAGGCTGTGGCTGTGGTTTTCATTAGGAGCTGCTGGTTAGAGCTGCGATCCAATTTAGACTGCAGGCTGGCAGGGTGGCGAGCTGTGTGTTTTTATTGGTATTTAATCAGCTCAATTGGGACGTTTTATTAGTGCAATGCGTTGTTTGTGAGGACAGACGAGGATGCGGGTTATTAGGGGCTCTCAAAGTGAGGCTGGGAGACCGGCCTGGGTCCTGGAGGGGTTTTCACTGGGTCACGGGAGGATGACATATTGAAAATGTGTCCGCCGCGGCTCAATAAGGAGAGAGGCTGCTAAAAACTGCCAGAGTTGGGGGTTCGATTCCTCGTGCTGCAAATGTCAGGATGCAAATTAGAGGATTTGTTGTGCGAAACGTGTCTCAGAGGCGAGCGGCGGGTTCACTCTCAGAGGGCGGAGCCAAAACTACCAACTTGGGACGATGAATGTGAGCTCAGTTCATCGGGTTGGCTGATTACTAGCTTAGCTTACTTTGCTTTAGGAAACACGACAGCTCCCTAAAGTGAAGCCAAAGCGTCTTGATCGCCCCCTGGTGGCTCATAGACCCCTCCTCCTCCATGTAAGCAGATGGGACATGGACCAAACTTCAAAAAAACAAAGTACACGTTTAATAAATGTTTGTCAACGATGGTTTCGTAAATGCGGTAAAAAGCTTTGCAAACAAATCCAGCAAGTGAAGATTATTACGTCAGATAATTTCCATAATTGTGGAATTTGTCAACAAAACAAGAAGAATATAGTAACTGCAGTGCAACTACTGCTTAGATCCAAACATTAAGAGTATTCTTTTCTGGTTTAAATATTCAAAGGACCATTGAGAGAAGGGAGAGACAGAAGATGGTGGGAGGAGAGAAGGAGAGAGAGAGAGAGGGAGGGAGAGAGGGAGAGAGAGAGAGAGAGAGAGGAGAGAGAGAGAGAAAGAGAAGAGAGAGAGAGAGAGGGGCGTGGGTGGAGAGGGAAAGGGGAGGGGATATGAAGAGAGAGAGAGAGAGAGAGAGAGAGAATATGACTTATTCTGGAGTCTGATCACACATGGAGCTCCGGTGAGCGCAGAGAGGAGAGAGCATCGAGCTGTGCACAGGTCCGATGAGTGGAGGAGAGACTTCCACACGCCCGATGAAGAAGAAGACGAAGATGATGAAGACACACCTGACTTCTCTTGTCTGTCCAAACTGAGACTCTCGTGCGGTTGGTTGTGCGTCTTTCGGGCACGTGCACCTCCCCCCCCCCCCCCCCCCCCCCCCCCCCCCCCCCCCCCCCCCCCCCCCCCCCCCCCCCCCCCCCCCCCCCCCCCCCCCCCCCCCCCCCCCCCCCCCCCACCCCCCCCCCCCCCCCTGCAGAGTGAACTGCCGCGGACAGAAACCTCTGTGAACTGATGAGACTGAAACTCTTCTGACTCCCACTTGTTTTTTCTATTTTTCACCACAGTAATAAAACGACACGAGCTGAACTCTGGGGATCTGTCGCCCCTGAGGTGAACACGTGTGGCCGCTGCGCGTGAGGAGCGAGACGGCGGACAAGTCCTGAAGTTTTTTATTTTTGTGTTTCCAACTTTTGGGACATTATTTAACATTCACAGCTATTTGAACACGTGCGTGTGGTGGAGAACCACACACACGCGCGCACACGCACACACAGGTGCGTTCATAATAAAACGGTCTCCCTGTCGATAACGAACTCTCTGTTACCTTCTAGAATGAAAGTCCGTTTCCATCTGCTGCGTAATTCCGCACAATGAAGCCAGAGGAAATGTCCTCCCGCTGAACAAACAGCGCTATCAGTCAATCTCCCTCAGCCTCCCTCCCTCCCTCCCTCCCTCTCTGTGCGAGTGGAGCGCAGAGGACAGCACGCGCACGCACACGCACACGCACAGGCGCTCGCCGGCATACCGACACACACTTTGCTGTATCACTGGATCACTCCGGTGTCATTGCCGAGCTCGTGCTGATGAGAGCCGCGCGCTCATGCTCCCACTGACCGACTGACCGACCGACTGCGCTCCTCCCTCAGACCCACACACCGGGACACCGGGACACCAGGCGGAGGACGGCCGGGGACGGGATGCCTTTCTCGGAAGGAGAGCCGGCGGCGGTGCCAGCGTGAGAGCCAGAGGAGCGGGGGGTGGACTCCGGAGCTTCGGCGCCGGGAGACGACAACACGGACGCGGCTGATGGTCTGTGTCTAACCGGCGAAAGAATCACCTCTTCCACGCACTGATCCAGTGAGTGTCGAGCGGTGCGAGACAGGAGAAGGACACCGAGCGCACCGGAGACACCGGGGCCATGATCCGGAGCTGCGCGGGGGCTTCCTGTGAAGGATAGAAGCCAGAAAGAAGAAGAAAAAGAAGAAGAAGAAGAAGAAGAAGAAAGAGGTTTATGCTCTGTTCTGCTCGTGCAGCATCACTCAGCCTGTTCGGGCATCGATCCATTGGTCGGTGACTGTTTGTTTTACGCACTGGGACCATGATCCGGATTTGCTCCAGAGTTTCATCCGAAGGTTAGAGACGGAAAGGAGAATTAAAACCTAAATAAGAGAGTTGGTCTTCTATCGCAGAATCGGACTCGACCCAGTGATCTGTGACTGTTCTGTGTGGAGGAGGCTGGTGAAGAGACTCGGGAGCGGTCGGAGAGACGACCGGGACCATGATCAGGATCTTCCCGGATTTCAGCGTCCAGTGACGGCCTCTGCGGCCGAGGACCCGGGGGCGGCGGCGGCGGCGGGATGGTGACCGGACCCAGCTGGGTCGGTTGCCGGCCCCGGAGCCACGAACGGGACCCCGCAGGGCGTCCAGGGACTCACCGGCTACCAGCAAAGGTACGTGGAGCTGCAGGAAACGACCTGTAGCATGTGGGGGAGAAAATGAAGAAAAGTGCAGCAGAAATACTTGATTTGTGCTTTAGTGTTTTTGCTGCTTAAAAGTGATTTTGCACTGTTTGTTTTTATCTTTTCTATATTGAATCTTATTTAAGGATCATTTTAAGGCATCTCTAACTCAGTGGAAACCTTTTTGGTTTGAGGGTTTTTTAAAGGTTTCTTTTTGAATTGATCCTCAGATTGTGTTCATCAGTTTTATTTTAATATCAAAGCTTTAAAAATCAGCCATCCCCTCAGAAGGCTGCTCCGTCGCTCTGCTGCCAGAGTCAAACTGGACCGAGTCGGTTTTATCTCTGCGTTTGGACAAATTTCACAAAAATGGGCCTTTTGCTCTTTTCCTTTTCAAGTTTTCTGTTAAACCAAGAACCTGCTGACGCTGCAGGAGAATTAAATTCAGTTTCCACAGTTTGGGTTTTTGTGCTTGAAAGCAAGTTTTACAAAAATAGTGTTGTCAAGTAGGGAAGAGGATGAATCCGGTCGAGGTCATTCAGTGGAAACCGAGGACTGAGGTCCAGGTAATTCAGAGGGAAAATCCTGGATGAGCTTTTTCTAATTCACTGGAAACAAAAGGACGTAATTTATCGTGAACATTGAATTATCTCAGAGAGGAGAAGCCGCGGTTCCTCCAGTCCAACCCGATTTCTGCTTCGCTCCATCCATCCCCCTGTTATTTCTTTATACCCCCCACACTCTGAATCTAAATGATTACCCCCCCTGTCCGGCTGCTCAGTCATGTTGTTTTTTCTAATCATCTGGAGCAGTGGGGGGGCCAAACACACACACACACACACACACTATTTTTCTTATTACTTGGGAGCAAAACTCTCCATATTCTGGAGTGTAGCTGTGTGTGTGTGTAAAGTGTAAAAGCTGTGGGGAGCAAACAGAACGTAAATCACAGCCGGGGCCTCACAGAGCGTCTCAGCGCTCTGAAGCAACAAATAAAGAGACTCAG
>NC_047172.1:1042609-1088902 GCF_009819705.1 Hippoglossus hippoglossus | reverse complement strand
CCCCCCCCCCCCCCCCCCCCCCCCCCCCCCCCCCCCCCCCCCCCCCCCCCCCCCCCCCCCCCCCCCCCCCCACTGCCCTTAAAGGACAAGAGGTATAAATCATGAATGGATTTAGTTTTAATCTATATTATTTTTAATCGTTGAAAGTTAAACGAAAATGGATAAAGGATTAAAAAGCAGTTCAGAGACTGGTTCGATCAAATTTACAAACTAAACCACAAACACAGATTGTTGCTGTTTCACATTCTGGAGAAAAAAATAGGACAATGACGGAAGAGACGGATGGAAAGAGGGAGAGGAAGGAGAGAGGAAGAGGAAGGAGAGAGGAAGAGGATGGAGGACAGCTCGTCTCCTCCGTCAGTATCTCTGCAACCATCTCGACGATCCATCACACACAGACACCCAGTGTGTGTGTGTGTGTCCAGATTATGACTGAGTGTGTGTGTGTGCGGACTGATTCCATCCACAGTGACACTAAACACCATTCATCATTTACAGCAAAGACACTGAGACGCACAGAGAAGAGGCAGAGGACAGAGGAACGAGGGATGAAGGAGGGGACGAGAGGAGGAAGACAGATGGCGGAGCCCAAAAAAACCGAGCTGAGGCGGTCGAAGTGGAATCAGAGAGAGAAACAACTCTGGGGAGAAGCTGAGGCGAGGACGAGGAGGGATGGATAGATGGATGAAGGGAGGAGGAGAAAACGAGTGTAGCCCCAGAGTTCCCCTCCTCTTAATGAGCATCACAACTTAACAAACTCATCGCTGTGCTTCAATTCCAGCCTCTTTAGCTCGGCCTCCTCCTCCTCGGCGGCAGCAGCAGAGCCTTGATATGGTAAACAGGAGGACGCTCGGCGCTCCTCGCCGCCTCCTTTGAAGTCATGTGAGGAGAAGATTATGGAGCAGAGCGCCCGAGTCGAGATCCGCCTTAACCCTCTTACATCTTATTTCATGATTTCATGTTATTTGATAGTTTTATTTTACAGTAAAGCTGAGGATTACTCCTGCTGAGAGGAATAACACGGAGCAGGTGCAGAGGGGACGAGGACGAGGAAGAGGAGGAGGAGGAGGAGGAGGAGGCAGGGAAAAAGAAGAGCGAGGATGTGAAGGAGAAAAGAATGAAAAGTAAGAAAGACTCAGACGAACAGAAACTGTAAAGACGTCGACTGTAAATACAGATGAACGACTTGTCTCCTCCTGTTGTGCAAGAACGAAGCTGAAGTATCTACAGGAGCTGCCATCTTGCACCTTTGACGTCATTTTGAGTTTGTAGCAACAGCAACGTAAAGGAGGAGAAGGGAGGAGAGAGGGATGAAGGAGAGAGGGAAGGAGGTATGGGAGGAGGAAGGAGAGCGAGCGCAGAGAGGAGAGCGCTCTTTGGAGAAGGGGCGAGAGAGGCGAAAGTAAATCCCACTTAATGCAGCCAGATTTAGTTTCTAAATGAAAGTGGACGGTGGACACACACACACACACACACACACACACACACACACACACACACACACACACACACACACACACACACACACACACACACACACACACACACAATAATATCGTAATTAATTCTGTCTCTACTTCCTGTGATTGGTCCAAAAGTCCAAACTCTCTCTCTGAGGAACCGTTCACACCTGATGTTCAGGTTCAGGCTGAACTGAAGAGTCTGAAGCTCTGAACCAAACCAGGTGTCGTTAAAAATCATGTTTCTGTTGAGGTTCTGGATTTGAGGAGAAAGACAAAGAAGGTAGAAAAGACCAGGAACAGGAAAGTAAAGGAGGCAAGAAGAAACAAACGTGAGAGCGGAGGAGAAAGTGAAAGGAGCAAAATAGAAAAAGAAAAAGGAATAAAAGGTGAAAGACGAAGAGAAACAGGAGAAGAGGTGAGAAGAGACGATGGAAACAAGCAGGAACAGAGAGATGGAATAAAAACAGAAAGATGGAAGCAGGTGGAAAGAGTCAAAGAGTGAAGGAGAGGGAGAGAGAGAGAGAGCAGGAGGAAGAGGAGAAGACGAAGAGCAGAGTGTATTTAAATGCGAGCCGGTGTTAATGAGTTTGGTCAGAGTGTGGAACAGTCTTTTTAAAGCTGCTATCATTCTCATTAATGTAGTGAATGAGCCGCTGATAGCTGTCATGGACCTCACACTCCAATTAACAACAACATACACACCTATAGGGACGCGTGTGCACGTGGGGGGAGCGTGCACGCACACACACACACACACACACAATCAGGGGAGGGCACGAGTGTATAGGGATGCATACTTCAGCATTGGTGTGTGTGTGTGTGATTTCAAATGTGTGTGTGTATGTGTGTCTGTGGGGGTGGGGGGGGAGAGAGTGAGTGCACTTTGATTTTCTGGAAAAAAAAAAAAAAAAAACTTTCTGCAATTTACAATTTCAGCATTTCTTCTTTTTTTTAACGACCGTCCGCTAAGCTGCGAGATAGAAATGCTAATTCACCTCGACGGGCCGAGGAGCCACGCTGAAAAATTAATGGAATCTCCCTTTAATTTGGTCGAACGAGGAAACAATATGCTGCCAGTAAACAGAGAGAGGGAGGGGGGGGGGGGGGGGAGAGGGAGAGAGAGAGAGAGAGAGAGAGAGAGAGAGAGAGAGACAGAGAGAGAGAGAGAGAGAGAGAGAGAGAGAGAGACAGAGAGAGAGAGAGAGAGAGAGAGAGGGAGAGAGGGAGAGAGAGAGAGAGAGAGAGAGAGAGAGAGAGAGACAGAGAGAGAGAGAGAGAGAGAGAGAGAGAGAGACAGAGAGAGAGAGAGAGAGAGAGAGAGAGAGAGACAGAGAGAGAGAGAGAGAGAGAGAGAGAGAGAGAGAGAGAGAGGGCGGGAGAGAGGGAGAGAGAGAGAGAGAGAGAGAGAGAGAGAGAGAGAGAGAGAGAGAGAGAGAGAGGGAGAGAGTGAAATGAAGAAATGTCTGAATCAGCAGTTGTAAATGTAAATGTATGTGTGTGTGTAATATGTGGCTCAGGAGGTAGAGTGGGTCGTCCACCAAGCAAAAGGTTGGCGGTTAGAACCCAGTCCCCCCGTGTCCTCGGACAAGCTGCCGAACACCAAATCGTCTGAATGTGTGTGTGAGAAACTGTCTGCAGTTCTCTCAGTGGTCGGCCTCCACACACATCCAGGAGAAGGTCTGGACTTCAGAGCAGGTCTGGACTTCAGAGCAGGTCTGGACTTCAGAGCAGGTCTGGGAGCAGCTGGGAGACGTTAAGGTTCAGACACGGAAAGGACAGCGTCTCGTTCTGTCGTCTTCTCCGTCTGTTCTTCTGTAAACCGACCGACTGTGTTCCTCAGATTTCTGCTCTCGTCCTCTGATAAACACCGTTTTAAATTCATTATGGACATGTTCTCCCCCCAGTGTGTGTGTGTGTGTCTGTGTGTGTCTGTGTGTGTGTCCAGGACAATTAAGTGTGGCTTCACAGTGATTGATACTAGCTTGGCTTTCAATTTGTTCCACTACAGAGCTCAGAGCGTCACCCCCCCCCCACCAGGCTGCAGAATGTCACTGAGTCGTACAGACGTGGACAGAAGCTCGTTGTTAACTCATTTAATTTAAAGCCTCACACACCTGAAGTCCTCCCACACCTGGGGGGGGGAGGGAGGGGTCAGACAACCTCCTTCCTGTTTACACCCAAATGCAAACGCCCAGTGTACGTGACGGTGTTTTCAGGTTTGTTATATTATTATATTATTATATTATTACTAAACCTTTCCAGATGTTAATGACCCTGCGATTGGTTAAAGACCTTCACCAGGCAGCTGGAGCCCAAACATCTGGGATCTGTCCCAATCGGTCGTCTGGAAGAATCTGGACTTTTTAGAACGACTTTGGTTTAAGTTTGTTGTTAATTTGTAGATTTTTAATTTTTTTTTGACTCCATACGACTGATCCCGATCATCCCCCTTCCTCCCTCGTGTCTCTGTGCCCCCCCCCCCCCCCGTCTTCGTCAGTTTCCTGTTCCCGGTTTTCTTCGTGCCACTTTCCCGACAAACACTGAAGCCCCGTCGGTTATTAAATATTCCATCTGCACCTGCCTGCCCCTGTACGCCGTCTGCTCAGCGAGTCCAGATGCCTTCAGAGAAAGACCAGGACTGGAACGAGCCCTGTGATCAAACTCAATTATAAAAGCTGCCAAACACAAGCCAGCTTCTTTTAATTCCTGAGGAGACAACTTTGGGAGATAAAAGCTTTTCATCCAGCTGCGACGCTGATACTGTACATATGTAAAGAGCAGAGGCAACGAGTCGAAGACAAATTTACATTTTTGTTTTTCCCTTTTCACGGCTCGCATGAAAGGCTGCTCCACGGTCGGATCCTGAATCTTAATCTTGCGTTGAAAGCAGTTTTTAAACGGAAAATGGAAACATCAGCTGGAAATTAGGGAGCTTCTGTTTGAGCTCAAAACATTTAATATTTTATTCATGAGATGAGTTTGGGTCATCAAGATGTTCTCTGCAGAGATTCTGACAAAAAACACAGAAAGTCTGTTAACGGGTCGGAGTTTTAATACAAACTAAATATTCTTCTGCTCAGAGCAGTGGACGATGATTTTCATCTGTAGAAGCAACACTTCATCATTTTGAAAATGTTGTTGTGTTGCTTCTCCGTGTTATGTCTCTTGCACATGTATCTCTTGTGCCGCGTTCTAGAAAACCCGGACGTGGAGAGTCTCTGACGTCGTACTGGAGAAAGCAGAACGTAACGACACTCGGAGAAATGCAGGTTCCAACCAAGTTCCATGCTGAACACTGGCTGTCTGCAGAGGGCGGGAAATATTTACAGATTTTCTAACTGCCAAGCAACGCAGGTGGGATTTCTTCATATGTCTGGTCAGCTTCTTTAAACGACTAAATAAAGTCACTCGCTCAGTTTAGGGAAACTAAAACTTCTTGAAATGTGTAAATGTGCCCCGAACCATCAGCCACATGAAATCACTTCGGCTGGTTTGGGGCCTGATTCCTGCAGTCGACACTTCCATCACACTTCTCTGGTCAGTGACGGAACTTTAACAAGCAAATGTTACTATTGTTAATATGAATGTTGTTTGAAGCCACCGGAGCTCAAACGTCCCCGCTGCAGGACGGACCAGCGAAAGAAGGAAACACTGCAGAGTTTGAATTAATTCAAACTTTATTGGGATTCACAGTGTGACGACGAAATAAGGTCACGGAGACACAATAAGGATTCACGGCGCCGGCTCTGGCCTCTGCACACGGGCTTGTGTGTGTGTGTGTGTGTGTGTGTGTGTGTGTGTGTGTGTGTGTGTGTTAGCGTGTGTGTGTTAGCGTGTGTTGATACGTGCAGGTATACGTGGGCTTCGATGTGCATGTGAATGCCTGCATGTGTGTGCAGGGCATAATGGCTGAAATCATTTAATGACAAGGGCTGTAGGCATGTGTGTGTGTGTGTGTGTGTGTGTGTGTGTGTGTGTGTGTGTGTGTGTGTGTGTGTGTGTGTGTGTGTGTGTGTCAGAAGGGCACAAGTCAAGTGGGTGAATAAGTACAGACATCAATAACCAGAGGACACTTGCATGAAATTACACACAGCAGATCCATCATGGAGGAACAGCAACAACAGCATCAACAATGACGACAAGGGGGGGGGGGGGGGGGGGGTGTTACTGATTAGCCTGAAGGTGACAGAGACTCTCACATCTAAGAGGATGCTGGTTCAGATCCCACGACAGGAAACAAAAGGCCACAGAGCGACGCAGGAAAAGAGCTGAAATATATTATTGAGTCATCACTAAACAAAAAGAAAACAATCTTAACTCAAGCTGCACTCAGTTAAATAAGAGAAATGCAACTTAAAGAGAAGAAGTTAATTCATTCTGAAGCGTGAACCTTAAAAATATATACAACAAATTCATATTGTTTAGAGACATAATGACTGCTGGTGTCAAATAGTGCATTTTTCACAAGATAAGCACAAGGAGCTAAACAAACATGTGGTTCAATTTATAAATTATTATCTATATGTATTAAATAATTAAAACTATCATGTTGTCAAAAATCTACACAACGTGAGTGCAGATTCAAATAATCTGTTTAAAAGGGGCAACGACATTATTAATCCAACAACCTCTGAACCAGACTGATCTCAAACCTGTGTGAGCGTAATCTGTGTGTGTGTGTGTGTGTGTGTGTGTGTGTGTGTGTGTGTGTGTGTGTGTGTGTGTGTGTGTGTGTGTGTCTGTGTGTGTGTGTCTGTGTGTGTGTGTGTGTGTGTGTGTCTGACAGCTCTTTGAAGAGCGCTCGTCTCTGATCAGCATGAGGTCGAGTCTTCTCCCAAATGTCACCATGTACTCACAGCGTGTCGCCATTCACTCGCACACACACGCACACCAAACACACACACAGACACACACACGCGCGCACACCAAACACACACAGACACACACACACACACACACACACACACAGACACACACACACACAGATAAAGAGAGGGAGCTGCCATTTCACTTCATACCGCTCACATAAAGTCGTGGAGAAGAGAAACAGAAGAGACAACGTGGACACATAGAAAAACAAACATCTTATCTCAGTTAATTTTTAAAGGTAAAAAATAATAATAATAAAATTAAGATAAACAAAAGCAAAAGAAAGTATTATTTAAAGTAAATTAAATTTAAAACAGTTTTTAAAAGATAAAATTAAAGATAACTGAGTTTTTAGAGCTTCACGAAAATTAAGAAAAGCTAATTTGCTGCTGAAGAACATCTGATGTTATCAAAAGCTCCAGAACAGCCTGATGTGAGCTTCCAGTGAAATGAATAATACGTATTATAGAATACACATATGTGTTTTATTACATTATACAAACACCTGAAGATTAACTGATTATTTATGGACTTTGTTGGGGACTACTTTCTGTGGCGGATTAATCCATCTTTGCTGCTCTGGTGAGTATTTCCAGCAGCGTTTATCTATTTTCACTTATTTGTGTCTGTTTTGTGAAAAGCTGCACTCATGCTCTGATTGAGACCCCCCACCTCCTCCTCTCCGTCTGTGTGGAGCGGAGAATAATCAATAATCATTTCACCCTCGGGTCTCCTGCCTCCCTACAGAGGCAGAGCAGGTGACCAGGGGCAGGGAGGAGACAAGAGGAGGTAATGAGAGCAGAGGAGAGGAGATGAGACCCAGAGGAGGAGGAGGAGGAGGAGGAGTGATGCTTCTTCATATGATGAGACGCCACACATCAATAAACATGAGGCTGTTTTCAAACTGCTACACCTGCATTAAAAGGGGATTCATGTGATGTGATCGGTAGACGCACCAGGACGGATCCTGACCACGTCCAACACCAGTGTTCCAAACCACAGACACTAAATAAAGATGGACGACATGTCCCCACTTCCTCCCGCGGACACGACGCCAATTTATCACGTGTACGAACGCTGCCATCTTGCAATGACGACGTCACCGATCGAAAGGACGGAGCCCCGGTATCGAGGCCACGCCCGAACACGTGCTCGACCAATCGCGAGTCAGTCTCAGCTGTCACTTGACACTTTTATACTTAACTAAAACCAAACTGATCAGAAACATGAACGACCTGAAAGGACAGAAACCGTCTCTGACAAACGTCTACTTTGAGTTTTTATAGTTTGGTCAATGTACCATCTGTTAACACAGAGGAGGCGGGGCTTAATACACACTTTGGCTTCACTTATGGAGCCGTCGTGTCGTCAGGTGTGAAAAATAAGATCTGTTTCACACCGGGCGACCGAGTACTGTGGTGAATGTGGCTTTTAGAGAGAGAGAGAGAGAGAAGAGCAGCAGATTAACATCAGGAGAAAACACCTGTGTTGAAAAATGGACACAAATTAATTTCTAAATAATTCCTCTTGGGGTTGAAGCAACAGTTTGAGCAGCTGCTTCATCTACATGTTACAGCACCTGGTTATAACACACAGACACACACACACACACAGACACACACACACACACACACACACACACAGACACACACAGTTGTATATTTAGGCTTTAATTGTGTTTATCATCTTCATGTACGTGTTATTAATCAAACGGACATTCTTAGAATATTTATCTATTTCTTTTCAGATTCTTGTGTTTTAGATATAAAAAGATAAATAATTTCATCATTGTTCTTAATGAAATGATCAGATAATGAGAGCAGGGCTGGAGGAGAAACCCCTCAGGTTTCATCCTGAACTTCAGGTGAACTTTGACCTCAGACGACACATCCTCACCCGTTGAGGTCGCACTTTTCTATCAACTGCAACGAGTCTGAAGCAGCCGTAAATTCAAGCTGCACTCATCCATCCCTCCGTCGCTCCTCCATCCCTCCGCAAGGCCACTAACATCAACCGGGCGAGAGGGAGAGAATCGGAGTCAGGGTGGGGGTCACCGGAGAGAGAGAGAGAGGGAGGGAGGGAGGGAGGGAGGGAGGGAGGGAGGAGAGAGAGAGAGAGAGAGGGAGGGAGGGAGGAGAGAGAGAGAGAGAGAGAGAGAGAGAGAGAGAGAGAGAGAGAGAGAGAGGGAGGGAGGGAGGGAGGAGAGAGAGAGAGAGAGAGAGAGAGAGAGAGCGCGAGAGAGAGAGAGAGAGAGAGAGGGAGAGAGAGAGAGAGAGAGAGAGAGAGAGACAGAGAGAGAGAGGGAGAGAGGGAGAGAGAGAGAGAGAGAGAGAGAGAACGACCAAAGAATGAGGAAGAGAGAGAGAGAAATAATACAAAAGTGGGAAAGAGTAATAAAGCAAAGGGATAAAGGGCGTGTGTGTGTGTGTGTGTGTGTGTGTGTGTGTGTGTGTGTGTGTGTGTGTGTGTGTGTGTGTGTGTGTGTGTGTGTGTGTGTGTGTGTGTGTTGTGTGTGTGTGTGTTTAACCAATCTAAGGTGTAGTATAATTGAAGTGTGTGTTTTCAAGGACAGGTAGATATTGGTCCTGAGGTGGGAAACTGCTGAGTCAGCAGGTCTGAGCTGATTACATCCTCTGTCTGTGAGAGGAGAGGGGGGGAGGAGAGGAGGAGGGGAGGAGGGATGGAGAGGAAAGGAGGAGAAGAGGTAGAGGAGGGCTATTCACATTAAGCGTGACGCGATTGGGCGAATAAATCACAAGTATTTAAAAAATTGTGCCACGTGAAAAGAGAGATGGAATCGGCATAAAAATCCATAATACTGATGGAGGAGAACTTTCACTGGTTCAGGAGCTTGAACTGGACGACGGCCGCTTCAGGACGGATTTCAGGATGTTGGTCGGACATTTTGAAGAACCGCTACGAGTTCGAAGATTAATTTCGGAGCAGCGTCGTACGTCTGAGGTGAGACAACAGGTTTTTATCGAGTATTAAATTTGGGGAAGAATGTGAACATGTCAGAAGCCAAACAAATAAAAGCTGCAATATCACTGATGCAAAGCTGACGCCCTGAACCTCACTGGATACAGGTTTGGAAAATATGAATAACGCAATCGCCCCACAAAACCACGTCTAATGTACAAAGGCCTTTTTATAAACACCTTCCAGTCCGACCACTGAGAACCAGTAAAACACGATTCAGTGTGTGGGAAGGTTCTGAAGCTGCTCTATCATTGTTCTGGAGGTCGTTTAGAAGGTTGACGTGTCCATGAAGAGGTTCTATGTTTAGTTGTCTTGACAAAGGTTCTAGTTCAAGTCCTTCAAGATGTTCTATGGGTCGATTGGAGCTTCTACTTGTTAACGAGAAGGTTCTAGATGAAGTTTTAGAACTCTTTGTGGTAAATTACAAGGTTCTAGAGTTCCTTTGGAAGGTTCAGGGGGTTACAGGAGGTCTTAGTTGCCATTGAGGAGGTTCTGCAAGTTGTAGGGTCCTGTCAGTGGCCCTTGAGGAACTCCTTCAATATCTGTATAGAGGTTTATAGAGGCTCCTCTTAGGGGTTAAACAACTATGAAAGATTTTGTGGGAATGTGTTAAAACGTGATCGAGCCAAATGAGGGAACGTCTGACGAGGAGAACCGAAGATGTTCCTGAGCCTCTGATGGTGGAACGTCACGTTACCAGAACTTTGGTTTCTTTTCTTTTACGTGAAAGACAAGAACAACATGGAAACTTTTTCTCCACCATCATGATCCAACGTTGTTCCACGTTCAGCCTTCGACTACTCTTTTGTTTTTAGTCCCTGACGGACCTGAAGAAGTCACGTAATGAGACAAAGCTTCCAGACAAACGTGGAACTCGAGCCACAGAGAAAAAGAAGGTTTGAGAAATTGCTTCCAGGTTGAAAAACTGCTAACAGAAGAAAAAAAAAAAGCATTTGTTTATGCAAAAATCAAGAAAACGTTCCTAACAACATGTTTGTGCTACTTTCCAGCCCCTGAAAAATGCTCCAGCCGTGTGCAGCATCATTTACATTTTCATACATTTCTCCATCTGGGACAAAACCAGAGTCCGTGTCAGAGCGGCGTGCAGAAAATTTACACATTGTTATTTGGTAACAACGTACAAACTGCTGCTGCCGAGGCTGAATTGCCGGCCGGAGACATTTTCTATGCATTTCCTTTTCCAAAGAAAAATGTAAATTCAGTTTGAAAAGAAAAGCAATTTTCACTCAGACATCAACTCCAGACACATCAGCAGACGGGATTTTTTTTTCTGTCTGATAACCATGTTTACATCCATGTCTGGACAAAACCAATCTGGTGAAATCACAGAGGGACGCGCGACCCGAACTCCGAGTTTGAAACAAAACTTCAAGTGTCAGGAGTCTTTCTTCTTTGTGGCTGTTTAAGCTTCTCGAGCTGTTTCCTAACAACATGTCAGGATCTGGCCGAGCTCGAACGCTCGCTGCTCCACACGAACCACCGAACCAACAACACAACACGCTGCCAAAACCTCACACAAGCCCCCCCCCCCTCTCTCTCTCTCACACAGTCTCTATGTCTCTCGCTCATCGGAATAGGGTAATGGGACGTTTTATTGTGTTGTTTCACCCCTGGGGGAGGAAGGGGAGAGGAAATGAGGGAGGGGGGGGGGGGGGGTTTGGAGACAAAGCCAACTTTGTGGTTTTTCTGTTGTTTCTGAAAGTTCGCCAACACAACCACCACCACAGACTCTCTTTCTCTCACTTTCTCTTTCTCAGTCGGCCTCTCCGCTCTGTTTCTCTCCCAGCCTGTCGTCTCTGCAGAGGACGAATCACAACGCGGGACACGGGTCACGTGACTGGTTCGTTACATCGGATCATCACTGTAACATTTAAGCCTCATTTATTCTGCCTTTACTTTACAAGAAGAGAAAAGTCTGTCTCAAAGACGGAACTGCTCCTACGTGTCCTTCACGTTGGTGTGGTTGTAAAGCAGTTCATCCACCAGGGGGCAGCGCAGGGTCGAGAGTGTCACAACCACAAATATGGCGACGATGGAGAAGGTTGTGATTATGAAACTATTAAAAAACGACTGTGATGTAAACGTTGTTGGTCCAACTGACCAACTATTAAAGTGATGGAATTTCTTCCTCGTGACCTGTGGTCGTCTCACGTGAACTATTAGCTACACTGCCCCCCCACAGTTTCCTGTGGTACTGCTCCCTTTCATCTGTAAGCTTTCAGAGGACAGATATGTCTCCACCCGTTTTACTTTTGTATTTTCTCTTTACTTTAACTTTTGCTCTTGTATTTCTTATTTTCATTTCCTGTTTGACTTGTTTTCATTTTGATCTCAATATTTTTCCACTGTGAATGTTTTGTTTTGATGCTTTGATATTTTACGTGAAGCACTTTGCCTTGGAGCTGTTTGAATGTCAGATCATTTTTCATACATTTAAATACTTAAATAACAAATGGTCAAAATATATAAATGTGGTAATGTAGAAATGAAACTTTTTCTGTTGTATTTTTGAAAAAGGTGGCATTCCTATATATATATAATAAATATGTTTATTCTTTTATGGGAATAACCTTAAAGATGCATCTGGAGTCCGTCTTAAACAGCCACATTTGACTTTTTCTTCAGCGCCATCTTGGTTTTTTGAAACCAGAAGTAACCATATTTGGAGGAGCAGGGGGTGGAGCCTTGAGAGCTCAAGGACACGCCCAGCTACACCTGCCACCTGCACCCATTGGATGGTGCTAGCTGTCAATCACAATGCGGTATCCACGCCCCTAATACATACGGTGCATGCATAAAATAAATGAACAGTCTACGATTAAAAACCAAACGATTTTCACATCCGACCAAAAAACAATCAATGAACATTAAAATGGTCGTTAATCGTTTTAGCTCTTCTGGATCTTGTGATATTAACAGTGACTGTGTTCCACCTCGTGATTACCCAATACCTGTCAGAACACCTTAGCAACTTCCAGGAGAGCCATAGCAACCACTTAGCAACTCGCCGACTGACACGACCACAAATTTGTAGTTCACGTTTTGCGGAAACGAGCTTCACGGCAAAATAAGGAAGTAAAAAGCAGCATGAAGAGCGGAGCCTCTGGAGGAGCTTCAGCGCTCCGTGTCCTGTGTGGATCCTCGTTCGTTAGAAGACGTCCCTTTAATTAACTGGTGTTTTCGCAGTGGTAGTGAAGGCCGCTGCATACAATTCAGACTATTTTCCTTCTCATCAAACACTCGTACCCGAAGCATCTGTATTCATTACGCTCCGAGACTCGTTTTTTTGTACTGGCAATATGTAATTTTGGAATTTGTACATCTTAATTGAATTAAAGCAGGACTAAGTCATGTTTAAATCATATCTATTGCCACCGTGTGTCTGTCTCCCCGCCAGACGAATAATATCCAAATCTTTCATCTCTCCTTTTTGCTTTTACTCCTCGTTTCTTTTATCCCTCCCTCCCTTTGACTCCATTTCAACCCACACCCTGACTTTTATGATATCATTTCTCCTCCTTTTTTCTTCCTCGCCGTTTTAATCCTCCTCCCAGCGCACGTCCTCTTCTCCCGTTCCCCCTCTCCCTTCCTCCGTCTCTCTCTTGTCCAGTTGTCCTCTCCATCATCTCTCCATCATCTCCCTCTCCAGTCCCAGTGTAGTGTACTGATAGTGGAAGCACTTGTGCAGTCGGCTATGAAGTCTGTCCTCCTTCCATCACCCCCCCCCCCCTCCCCCCTCTCTCTCTCTTCCTCTCCCTCCCTCTGCCCCTGGAAATTAATTTGGTCTCCTCCAGATGCCTATCGGCGCTGAAATGCCCCCAGAAATAGATCCACAAACAGCAGCTCAGCCAAAACGCCGTCGCTGCCTGACAGCTTTTAGCAGAAACACACACTGCTGGATGGGGAGGGAGGGGAGGGGAGCAGATGGAGAGATGAACGGAGCGAGGGATGGATGGATGTGGGCAGGGAGTAAATGGCGAGCGAATGGAGGGTTGGTAGGAGGAGAAGATGGATGGATAATGAAGAAAATTAATAGATGGATCACCTACAAATTTGTGCACTTTATTGCCTAAACAAACCATCAGTTTTTAGATTGATTTCCTTGCTTCCGGGCAGCCATTGCTTTCTGTTCCTCTCTATGAAAATCGCCTCGCAGCGACTGGAGACCTGCTGCAGAGACTTAATCCATCACAATAAAACATTTAATCACATTTTTTCCTGAGAGATGATGCCGTTACAAACAGGAGCTGCTTTGAAGACTCATTCAAGGACACGTCTGGGATTTGACAGGCTGATGCAGAACAATAAGTTATTTGATGAAACCGCCCTCAACGAAACTCGGGCTGGAAACTAAGTTCATCGTTTGAAGTTGAGGTTCAGCAGAAAACAAACGTGATGATGCGTTAAAGGAGGGAAGGGTTTTCATCTCGTCTTCTTCCCACAGCAGATATTAAGTTTAACATCTTTTCATTAACTTAACTCAATCTTAACTAGATTTGACAGATCAGAAAATGCTCATATACAAAACCAGCACATTATCGCCATTTATATTTCAGAAAATAACCATATTAATATCTTTGAAGTTTGCTTGTTTTTGTGGGGGTTTATTTCCAATGTTACACGAGTAACATAGTACGAGTAACATAGTAGTGATGATGTTTATTTGTTTATTGGCTTTAAAGCTACACGAACTAACTTTTACTGAGCAACAGCGCCCTCTGCAGCCACGCGTGGTGATTAAGGCCTCGTCGACACTACTGCAGATAGTTGATTTAGTTGAAGAGACGTTTTCCACTTTGTTTTAAAAAATAACTCAGTCCACACAACTTCCGTTTTACAAAATATCAACTAGCGACTACAAATGCTCAACAATCATTCCCGGCCAGTAGGGGGCGATACAGTCTACATTAACAATCCAGAGAAGAAGGCTGTGATCCGAGTAGAACAGGGCGAGGCAGACGTCTGTGAATCAGTACTGTGGTGCAGACGCATGTTGATGACACATGTGCAAGGTAAACTGTGACATCATCGTTTCCTGATGTACACAGATACACCAAGTTTTAAAAAAAAAAATCTGCCCTTTGAAAAACTTAAATACGCAGTTTGGACATGAGGCGGAAACTCAGAAGTAAAAGTTTGATTTGCAAATGATCTACATCAGTGTGGACCTGGCGTAGATCCACCAGGATCATGAATGAGCCTCGTCTCCTCCAGGATCCTGAGTGACGGGGAACCAGCTTTCACCTTCAAGCTGGGGAATCGGTGGATTTCCTCTGACGGCAGGTGAGCAGAGAGGCCGAGTTAATATCAGATAACAAGTCTCTCTCTCGACAGCGTGGATTCAACTTCCTCCTGTCGGGTCGCAGCTTCCTGCCTCCTCGCTTCGGGACAAATTAAAGGATAAAAGCTCCTGGTGGCAGATTCAGTGAAAGTGAAGGCTGGACAGCGGTGAAGTGTAATTTCAGCTCTATACGTTTGACCTCCGACCCTCCGACCCGCTCGCTGCTCTCTAACAGCACACGTATGCAAATAGCCGGCTGTTAATCTGCTGCTCAGCACTGACCCGATACCTTTGACTCATTCAGTCATCGGCTGCTGTGCACTCATCCGCATGAGGTAATAAAGCGTGTAACGCTGTGATAACGTTGTTCGCTCGGGATACGAGTTTCAGATTAATGTTTTAAATATGAAAAAACAACTTAAACACTCACAACATGTCTCTTGTTTCTCTGTTTGTTTCTAGTTCTCTACAGGAAGTTCAAGTCTGAACAGGAAACAGAATCTTCCTCAGTGGGTTTTTTGTGATCAAGAAAAGATAATAACACAAACATTGAGCGCCACAGTCCAGTCAGGACACTACAGCTGTTCTCACATCTGGACTGAAGGATGGAACTCTTCCTGCAGCCCCCAAGTAAAATGTCAGAGTGAGAAAACAGCAGGAAAATGTGAAACTGGAAGAACACAAATCTCTCAGGATGAAGAAGAGGAGCCGTACACGTAGAAGACGAAGACGTCAACTTGGAAAGACGAGGAGGTTCCAGAGCTTTTGGTGATGAGGGCCGACGCCGGTGTGTGTGTATATAAATATATAAATATATATAAATATATATATACTCGTCATCAGAGCCGCAGTATCAGTGGAGTCTGAAAGTCTCTGCAACGTCATCACAGCAGCTGTGAGATGAGCCGTGTGTTCCTGAGGTGTTCAGCTTTATCTGGTTTCACTATTTACTGACACACACACACACACACACACACACACACACACACAGACACACACACCTGAATCCTGACCAATTACTGTAACTGCAGCATCGCTGAAGTCCAACGTAATTATCAGAGAAGTTTCCTGAATATTCACCAAATGTTCTAGTGCATATAAGCGCTGGTGAGCGTTCACCGGTCAGGAGCAGGAGTCGTGACACCGAACGGACCCGTCGAGCAGAGACGACCTCAGAGAGCTGCAACCAAAATTATCTCCTGCTCCTTTTTCCTCCAAGTGACGGACGTCAGAGTCGAGGGGAAAAAGATACGACAAGAAACAAATACGACTCATCATCACGTGACGGACCTGGTTTATATAAACAGAACCGAGAGTCACGCGTTACTGCTCGAGAAGAAGACGCACAATTACAACACAACTGTACTGAACTGCTTTTTTTCATCTCTGCACCACGATGACACTCGACATCACTGCTGTTACACACAACTAACAGAGAAGGATAGTGTTTTACACTTGATCTCTTTTCATCCCTGAAGTCCAAAAGGAAAATGATACCACAGTGGAAATTCTTCCACCACTTTGAATATAATACAAACGCCACAGTAGAATAGAACAGAAGAGAACAGAACAGGGGTCAATGACTAAATTAGAAGTGGATCGAATGCAGCATAAACATTTTAAATAAAGTTACAGCTTCTGTCAGTTCAGTGAAATGACGACAACATTAGACTAAAATAGAATTTTTCCACAACATGAAATATAAATAATGTTCTCCTTTAAATTATCATTCTACTAAAAATAAGTGTGAGCAGAAGAGAAGAGAGTAAAAAGGAATAGTTAATAAAATCCACACGTCACATAGGATAAAAAATACAAATCCTACAGGCCTCTTAGTTCTCTCTCTAAATCAACAAGGGTTCAAATCTGTAAACACACAAATAGAATAGAGTCAGCGTTGCACGTCGAGTGTGAGGAAAACGATTCCACCTTTTCATTCAGCTCCAGGAGAACACAACGGCACACCGTGCACGTGACGCGTGTTTCCAATACACCGATCAATGATCAATAAATACAAATCACATGAGGAGAACTGGGACCAATCAGTCTGTCAATCAACAGGTGAAGGAGTGTGTGTTTCCTGTCTAATGTAGAATGGAACACACAGATGCACACACACACACACGTTTCACACTGTGAACATGTTCCACACCATCAGTAGAATGAAATCGAATAGAACAGAACTGATCCCCGTCTCTATGGTGATAAACGTCATGGGTTTAAATCCACTAGTTGATCCACTGAGAGCTGAAAACATGTTGATGCACAAAAACACAATTCTTCACATTTCACCTTAATACTGATCAGAGCCAGTGGAGCAGCGCTGAGGTCATGACCTGCACACGCGCACGAGCACACACACACACACACACACACACTTGTCACCGATGGCTGCACGTTTTCTCGACGCAGGCACACACACAAACAGTGGCACAAACACACAAACACACACACACAGGCACCTCTTGCTCGGGAACGTCAACACACTGCATGGCTTGCCAACCTGCACGCGCACCCGTGTGCACGTGAAGGTGCACGCATAAAAGGTGACAGAGAACAGACAGTCAGCCAAGCGACCTGTTACCCAGCCACACGCACACCCACCCACCCACACACACACACACGCACACCCAGGCACACGCACGGGGAGCAGCGGTCCTCCTCGCACCTCCAGGCTCACACACACTAACACGCACAGGAGCCGCGGGGAGCCGCTGCGCTCCGAGCCGCCGTGAACATGCAGTGACGGAGGAACACAAGCCCCGTTACCGTTCTCTGCGCGTCGGGTCCTGCTGGATGCTCGGCTTGGTGGGCGCCATCTTCCTGCAACAATTATGTGATTTCTTACTTTCTCCCCTCCCGCCTCCTCGGCTCGGCTCTACTCGGACGCGGAGCCGCGGCGGTGCGCTGCGCCCTGACAGCAATGCGTCATGGTCGGTGTGTTAAGACAAAGCCATGTCCGTGTGTGTGTGTGTGTGTGTGTCCCCGCGTGTGCGTGTGTTTGAGCGTGCGTGCGTGCTGTGCCGTGCCGTGCCGTGCGTCTCCTGCTCGTCTCAGGAGCGTGGAAACAACGGGCGGTGGAGCAGGCAGGGACCGGGCTGCAGCAGCTGAGGCATGCCGGGCGGAGTGAGGGGGAACCCGGGGTGGAAGCCTCTCAGATCCCGCTGTGTCTCCCCTCTCGTCCTCGCTGTCTCGCTCCGCACATGCACGGCGTCGGTTGGTCCAATACAGAGGAATCTCCTGCATGCGCTCCGGGGGGGGGGGGGGGAAACAGCCGAACAGGCGCGTCAGATCTTTACATTCCCGCCGCCGCTGCAGCGTCTACATCCCGGTAACAGTCCCCGCGACGGAGCCTCGCTGGGCGGGCAGAGTCCCTCCGGTTGGTCGGAGCATTTTTCCTCCGCGAGCTGCTGACAGGAGGAAAAACAGGACACCACACATCCCCGGTATTTTCTCCTCCAGCCCCGGCGCAACAACGCCACTCAGTTGCAGTCAGTTAGTGTGCGTGTGTGTTAGTGTGTGTGCGCGTGTGCGTGTTTATTTTTTATTTAAATCTCCCTCTTCCTGTTCCACAGTTCCAATATTTAACCATCACAAAAACACCTTCACCTCCCAGCGTGCGCAGGGGTTGATGGGTGATTTATTTGGCTGCTTGTCCTGTAAATCACACGCACGCACACACACACACACACACACACACACACACACACACACACACTCTCCACCCTTCAGTGTCATAATAAACACATCACAGAAAATGTCTCCCTTCACGTTTTCAGAAATCAGTCTTTAACTTTTTGCGTCGCTGTTATTTTTCTGTCACGTTTCCAGTTTTTGCATCTGCATGAAATCGAGGCTGGAATTCGTCACGAGCCTGTAAATTTGAGCAAAACTCCAAAACCCCTAATGATCCTTCTCATTGTCTCATTTCAGTCCAGCGCACGTTTTATTTTCCTGCAGGTTTCGGTGCGTGCACGCCGGTGACGGCTCATTATCCTGCAACAGAAACCACCACCTGCTTCTCCTTTCTCCCTTTTCTCCCCGACGTTTATTTAAATTCCTCCTTTTTTTAAATGTATAATTCAGTGTAACCTGATCATTGTGCTGTGTGATTAACCCCCCGGCTGCAGCCCTGGAAGCGGAAAAGCCTCCCTTTCTATACCAATGACCTGTCAAGGTCAAAGGCATGCTGGGTATTCTCCACACAAACACGGGGTTACAGGCGCTGCTGTGGCGGGAAATAACGGCTGGGGAGGGGAACCTTGACCTGCAGCCGACGATCGACGCCCGTGCAGTTGTGTGTCCGGGGGAGCGTCGACGTGCAGCCTCGGCGGGTTTGAGATTTACAGGTTACAAAAAACACGTTTTCTAAATCCAAAGTGAGTTCAAACAAACAGGTTGTTTTTATGCCGTTTGCCTCGTTACCAAATGTTCCGGTAGCCGCATGAAGAGTCGGGAAAAATTCAAACAGCAGCAGCTTTTCGGCCACAGTCTGACAGCTGAAAGGTCACAGGTTTGACCCCTGAGCTGCACTGACGTCACTTCAGTGGCTCCAACGTTGGATTTCAGAGGATAAAACCAAGTCAAGTTCAAAGATGCTTCAGGTTTAAATCAAAGCAGCGCCTGAGACACCAGGTTTCATTTCTTTAAGCGGCTCCGCGTGTGTTGGTGAAACGAGGTTCGGCTCCTTCTCTCTCCGGCTCAGCTCTGCTTACTGAGAGCAGTCAAACGGAGGCGACGTGGATAATGGAGCGTAATGTATAAACATATTAGCTCCCAGCTGTTTGCTGGGGGAAACACTATAGAGAGGAAGAGGGGGCAGCGACAGGGCGACGAAGATGAGAAGCATTTTCTAAAAATGTCCTGTCTGGACGAGACGAGCCTCCGCGGTTGATTTTGATCAACGGTTGATTTTGATCAACCTTAAGTTACCTCTACGGGAGGTTGTTTGGGACCCTGCTTCAAACCAGCTTGGCCCAAACCGGGGTGTGAGGGACTCCAAGGGTCCTGGAGGAATTCCGCGGGGTCCCCAGCTGCCAGATGACGACACGATGATGATCTGAGAACGTGTCAGAGCTCTGATCTAATCCTGGCCTCCCACGTATGGACCCAAACACACAGTCCGGTCCTCCCTTACGGGGGCCGTGTGCCCAGGAGCCCTGCTTTAAATAACAATACGGCCCTGAGTCTCTTTATTTGTTGCTTCAGAGCGCTGAGACGCTCTGTGAGGCCCCGGCTGTGATTTACGTTCTGTTTGCTCCCCACAGCTTTTACACTTTACACACACACACACACAGCTACACTCCAGAATATGGAGAGTTTTGCTCCCAAGTAATAAGAAAAATAGTGTGTGTGTGTGTGTGTGTGTTTGGCCCCCCCACTGCTCCAGATGATTAGAAAAAACAACATGACTGAGCAGCCGGACAGGGGGGGTAATCATTTAGATTCAGAGTGTGGGGGGTATAAAGAAATAACAGGGGGATGGATGGAGCGAAGCAGAAATCGGGTTGGACTGGAGGAACCGCGGCTTCTCCTCTCTGAGATAATTCAATGTTCACGATAAATTACGTCCTTTTGTTTCCAGTGAATTAGAAAAAGCTCATCCAGGATTTTCCCTCTGAATTACCTGGACCTCAGTCCTCGGTTTCCACTGAATGACCTCGACCGGATTCATCCTCTTCCCTCTACTTGACAACACTATTTTTGTAAAACTTGCTTTCAAGCACAAAAACCCAAACTGTGGAAACTGAATTTAATTCTCCTGCAGCGTCAGCAGGTTCTTGGTTTAACAGAAAACTTGAAAAGGAAAAAGAGCAAAAGGCCCATTTTTGTGAAATTTGTCCAAACGCAGAGATAAAACCGACTCGGTCCAGTTTGACTCTGGCAGCAGAGCGACGGAGCAGCCTTCTGAGGGGATGGCTGATTTTTAAAGCTTTGATATTAAAATAAAAACTGATGAACACAATCTGAGGATCAATTCAAAAAGAAACCTTTAAAAAACCCTCAAACCAAAAAGGTTTCCACTGAGTTAGAGATGCCTTAAAATGATCCTTAAATAAGATTCAATATAGAAAAGATAAAAACAAACAGTGCAAAATCACTTTTAAGCAGCAAAAATACACTAAAGCACAAATCAAGTATTTCTGCTGCACTTTTCTTCATTTTCTCCCCCACATGCTACAGGTCGTTTCCTGCAGCTCCACGTACCTTTGCTGGTAGCCGGTGAGTCCCTGGACGCCCTGCGGGGTCCCGTTCGTGGCTCCGGGGCCGGGCAACCGACCCAGCTGGGGTCCGGTCACCATCCCGCCGCCGCCGCCGCCCCCGGGTCCTACGGCCGCAGAGGCCGTCACCTGGACGCTGAAATCCGGGAAGATCCTGATCATGGTCCCGGTCGTCTCTCCGACACGCTCCCGAGTCTCTTCACCAGCCTCCTCCACACAGAACAGTCACAGATCACTGGGTCGAGTCCGATTCTGCGATAGAAGACCAACTCTCTTATTTAGGTTTTAATTCTCCTTTCCGTCTCTAACCTTCGGATGAAACTCTGGAGCAAATCCGGATCATGGTCCCAGTGCGTAAAACAAACAGTCACCGACCAATGGATCGATGCCCGAACAGGCTGAGTGATGCTGCACGAGCAGAACAGATCATAAACCTCTTTCTTCTTCTTCTTCTTCTTCTTTTTCTTCTTCTTTCTGGCTTCTATCCTTCACAGGAAGCCCCCGCGCAGCTCCGGATCATGGCCCCGGTGTCTCCGGTGCGCTCGGTGTCCTTCTCCTGTCTCGCACCGCTCGACACTCACTGGATCAGTGCGTGGAAGAGGTGATTCTTTCGCCGGTTAGACACAGACCATCAGCCGCGTCCGTGTTGTCGTCTCCCGGCGCCGAAGCTCCGGAGTCCACCCCCCGCTCCTCTGGCTCTCACGCTGGCACCGCCGCCGGCTCTCCTTCCGAGAAAGGCATCCCGTCCCCGGCCGTCCTCCGCCTGGTGTCCCGGTGTCCCGGTGTGTGGGTCTGAGGGAGGAGCGCAGTCGGTCGGTCAGTCGGTCAGTGGGAGCATGAGCGCGCGGCTCTCATCAGCACGAGCTCGGCAATGACACCGGAGTGATCCAGTGATACAGCAAAGTGTGTGTCGGTATGCCGGCGAGCGCCTGTGCGTGTGCGTGTGCGTGCGCGTGCTGTCCTCTGCGCTCCACTCGCACAGAGAGAGAGAGGGAGGGAGGGAGGGAGGCTGAGGGAGATTGACTGATAGCGCTGTTTGTTCAGCGGGAGGACATTTCCTCTGGCTTCATTGTGCGGAATTACGCAGCAGATGGAAACGGGACTTTCATTCTAGAAGGTAACAGAGAGTTCGTTATCGACAGGGAGACCGTTTTATTTATGAACGCACCTGTGTGTGCGTGTGCGCGCGTGTGTGTGTGTTCTCCACCACACGCACGTGTTCAAATAGCTGTGAAATGTTAAATAAATGTCCCAAAAGTTGGAAACACAAAAATAAAAAACTTCAGGACTTGTCCGCCGTCTCGCTCCTCACGCGCAGCGGCCACACGTGTTCACCTCAGGGGCGACAGATCCCCCAGAGTTCAGCTCGTGTCGTTTTATTACTGTGGTGAAAAATAGAAAAAACAAGTGGGAGTCAGAAGAGTTTCAGTCTCATCAGTTCACAGAGGTTTCTGTCCGCGGCAGTTCACTCTGCAGGGGGGGGGGGAGGTGCACGTGCCCGAAAGACGCACAACCAACCGCACGAGAGTCTCAGTTTGGACAGACAAGAGAAGTCAGGTGTGTCTTCATCATCTTCGTCTTCTTCTTCATCGGGCGTGTGGAAGTCTCTCCTCCACTCATCGGACCTGTGCACAGCTCGATGCTCTCTCCTCTCTGCGCTCACCGGAGCTCCATGTGTGATCAGACTCCAGAATAAAGTCATATTCTCTCTCTCTCTCTCTCTCTCTCTTTCATATCCCCTCCCCTTTCCCTCTCCAACCCACGCCCCTCTCTCTCTCTCCCTCTCTCTCCCTCTCTCTCCCTCCCTCTCTCTCTCTCCCTTCTCTCCTCCCACCATCTTCTGTCTCTCCCTTCTCTCAATGGTCCTTTGAATATTTAAACCAGAAAAGAATACTCTTAATGTTTGGATCTAAGCAGTAGTTGCACTGCAGTTACTATATTCTTCTTGTTTCAAATTCCACAATTATGGAAATTATCTGACGTAATAATCTTCACTTGCTGGATTTGTTTGCAAAGCTTTTTACCGCATTTACGAAACCATCGTTGACAAACATTTATTAAACGTGTACTTTGATTTTTTGAAGTTTGGTCCATGTCCCATCTGCTTACATGGAGGAGGAGGGGTCTATGAGCCACCAGGGGGCGATCAAGACGCTTTGGCTTCACTTTAGGGAGCTGTCGTGTTTCCTAAAGCAAAGTAAGCTAAGCTAGTAATCAGCCAACCCGATGAACTGAGCTCACATTCATCGTCCCAAGTTGGTAGTTTTGGCTCCGCCCTCTGAGAGTGAACCCGCCGCTCGGCCTCTGAGACACGTTCGCACAACAAATCCTCTAATTTGCATCCTGACATTTGCAGCACGAGGAATCGAACCCCCAACTCTGGCAGTTTTTAGCAGCCTCTCTCCTTATTGAGCCGCGGCGGACACATTTTCAATATGTCATCCTCCCGTGGACCCAGTGAAAACCCCTCCAGGACCCAGGCCGGGTCTCCCAGCCTCACTTTGAGAGCCCCTAATAACCCGCAGTCCTCGTCTGTCCTCACAAACAACGCATTGCACTAATAAAACGTCCCAATTGAGCTGATTAAATACCAATAAAAACACACAGCTCGCCACCCTGCCAGCCTGCAGTCTAAATTGGATCGCAGCTCTAACCAGCAGCTCCTAATGAAAACCACAGCCACAGCCTTGCTCACCCACAATGCACTTTGCCTCTCTCTTGCTTTCTTTCACTTCCTCTCTCCTTCGCTCGCTCTCGCTCTCTCTCTCTCCGTAATGAAATCAAATGAATTGGACTGGAGGTTTCAGGGGAGACATGCTGGACCCCCTTATGGAATTAGGACTGAACAGAGAGTGTGTGTGTGTGTGTGTGTGTGTGTGTGTGTGTGTGTGTGTGTGTGTGTCTGTGTGTGTGTGTGTGTGTGTGTGTTTGATGCGATGTTTGTCCCTGTATTTTCCAAGTACGACCACCAACTCATGATGTGTGCATGCATTATACATTTGACATAATATGCATTTAGCTCTGCAGTGTTTGAGTTTTATGTGCACGTGCATGTGTGTTAGTGCACGTGTGTGTGTGTGTGTGTGTGTGTGTGTGTGTGTGTGTGTGTGTGTGTGAGTGTGTGAGTGTACATTACCGGCTGTGTGTACTGGCTGTATTAGTGAGCTGTGACCAGGTAAAGTACAGCAGACAGAATCAGGACAATCGACCTGCTGTTATCCCTAACGAGCACGCACACGCACACGCACGCACACGCACATGCACGCGCACACACACACTTCACAAACACTTCCTCACACTGTACATCTGCAGAGCTGCATTCAGGTACGATTACTCCTGAGCCTGCTCTGAATCCTTCGGTTCCATTAGCCGCTGCAGCGTCGGTGCAGACAGTTGATCAGATTGTTCTCCTGCAGCTGATTGTGTTTACACCGTGTGACCTTTGGCTTCTGCCGTTCAATAAAGAAACAGCTTTCAAACAGCTGATGTTCTCTATGAACTAACTCCTGCTCCGGCGCTAGTATTTGTTACCGTGCACCGAGCTCCGGTCAGTGATCCAATCAGAGAGAGGCCTGGGAGAGTCCGCCGCGCTGTACAAACATTTTACTTTAACGTGATTATAGTTTGAAAACTCCAGGGCTGTGATTGGACGAGCAGAAACTGAGACGTTTGGAAACGATGACGGAGACGCTCACAACCTCTTGCTGATTGGTTCTTTACGGTCGTGATGGAGCCATTGCTGATTCGTCAGGCTCCTGTCACATGACCTCCTTCCAGCAGAAAACAACCGGTATTAGCTCAAGTGTGACTGACCCTGTTGTCTTCGCTCACGGCCGCAGGTTTAATCCTGTATTTTACAGTCGTACAACTGTTTGAATGTGGAGGAGACGAGATGTGTATCAAGCAATCTGCAACAGCCAAACACTTCCTGTTCACACCGGCACGTGCACGCCCCGTGTACGTGAGAGGTCACGTGATGCGTTTTCAGGCCTGTTAGTGTGGACGAGGATTAGAACTGATGTGAAGTCAGAACGCTCGTGTGGACAGAGAACTTTTGAGTTTGAAAATGCTGTTTTCGATGGAAAACATAGAAGCATGAATGAAACTTGAGTCTCACACAACACACACGCACACACACACACACACACACACACTCAATTTTGCTGTTAAACACAACAAAAGTCAATAATCCTCCATCATGTCTCTGTAAATCCATTTTGGAGGCGACCTGTCATCTCCGCAGACACGTGTCTGTCCGTTAAACGACCACCTGTCCGTCAAAGATCACACATCGCCGTTTCCTCATCCTCAGCCAAAGACGACAGAGAAATCATCTGCAGACAAAAAGTGACGCACAACAAGTTATGATTCAGGAACAAGACGTTGTGTCAACAACTTTCATTTGAATGCTTCAGAAGACAGACACACACACACACACACACACACAAACACACACACACACACACAATCTTATCAGATGCAAATCATTTAAGCAGGCCGTGAGTAAATCAGGTGACCCAGCCAACCAATCAGAGAGACAGACAGACAGACAGGCAACCGGACGCACAGCCAGTGACAGCCGCCCACGCCGTCAGCCCAAGATGACAGCTAAATCTCTCTGCCCTGTAATCCAACTAATAATGTTAGCCTCTTAATATTTTCCCTCTGCCCGCGGTGATGGATGGGGTCAGGCTGCGATTCCCTCGGCTGGGGTCAAGGGTCAAGCCGGAGCCTCGGCTCTGTGATCTGCCACTGTAATGGGAGCTGAAATATTAGTCCTCAACGCCTGCGGACGCCGCGACGCCTCGGCACAGATGATGAATTAACTGCTACGAGGAATTACAGAGGGAGCATTCTGAAGACGCACACACACACTCATCTACACACCTCCATATGCAAATGATTAATAATAGACATCATGGACATCAACTTTTTCAACTCCTCTCTCTCTGGAACACACACACTCTCACACACACACACATACACACACACACGCCTTCGTATGCTATTGATTGATCATTGTCTCCGACTGATTCTGGCATCATCACTGCTTTTATTTATTCGGCCGTTCAGCGGCTCTTGGCCTCTCGCCGTCTCGTATCAAATTGTTTTTTAAATGCATTTTGACGACTGATGTGAAAATGTAATCTGGCTAAAACTATAAATCCATATTAATCACACACACACGCACACATGCACGCACACACAGGTTCCTATCATGCTTTAATGAAGTCACACTCCTGATCACTCCTGAGAAACTTTTACAGATTTTATAAGTAACAGCGACGTTTTGCTGCTTTTTGAGTCAAACGGGATGAAAACAAAATGACAACGAACCGTTCTTTAACTTTAACTTTAACTTGTTTTTAAAAATCAAAGCAACAATAAACGTCTCCGTTTAGCAAGTGTCGTGCATCAACCCTGATTTATCTTATTGCTCCATTCTCGTCCAGAAACGTGAGTCCCACTGTCGCCCTCGGTGATAAGTTCCTTCATCACCATTAACGTTTAACACTCAGTCGCACTTTCAACACTCCTGCTGCAACAAACACTCATCAGAGCAGCAACGGTGGATTAATCCGCCGCTGAAAATAGGCCCCAACTAATGCACTCTCCTTTCTGAAGCTCGTTATTTAATTACTGATCTTTTTTGTACTTTAAAAATGTCTTTGACGATTTATAACTTTGAGGAACCGAGCGGCTCCGAGCTGAGAGCCACAGACAGAAGGGAAAACACAGACTGTTGTGAAACAGACCAACACATTGTTGGTTTTGTGTTGGGTTTGAGGAGAATATGGCAAAGTGGACACAAAAGGTAAAATCATATAAATATGGAGGAACAGCAGCTCTATTGTGGAGAAGTTATCATGAAGTCTGAAACACAGTTGAACACTAGAAGCTCTGAGCACACAACGTCCAAGTGAGAACCTCCAGACTTTCTGGAGATAAAATCTTCAGATAAACCAGGTAGGATGAACACAAGCTTCACTCTGTTTATAAAAAGCTCTGCACACAAACAATAAAGTGACAGAATATTGTAGAAGAGTTTGAGGACGACTCACTAATGACGAGGATCAAGACAGGATGAGACAACATTACAAACACACAACTTTACTATAAAATATATTAAAATATAATTTAATATAATAAGAGAACACAACAGTAAAAACGCTGCAGTTGTGTTCTTCAATCACCTCCATCAACATATTTCTGAACAGGTTTCTACTAATATTAATAATAATTCAAACCGAAGCTGAGTGACGTCAGGATCAGTCAAACCTGCTCACATGTTACTGAATCCAGAGTCTGCACACACACACACACGCACGCACACACACACACACACACACACACACACACACACACACACACACACACACACACACACACACACACACACACACACACACACGTGCACAATTAAACTTCAGAACGCAGTTTTTCCAGAGACCAGAGGAAAGTGCTGCTGTTCTGAATCATCTGCAGCCACTTCCACAACATCAACTCACCTCCTCTTCCTCTTCCTCTTCCTCTTCCTCCTCCTCCTCCTCCTCTTCCTCCTCCTCCTCCTCTTCCTCCTCGCGTGGGGGGGTCAGGTGCTCAGGGGTTCTCCAGGTGTATGTGTGTGACCTCAGGTTTCAGTCCTGAGCTGCTGAACTCACCACGGAGACTTTTACCGAACCGATCTCAGGTGAACGTCGTGATACCTATCACCTGATCCATCTACTGACCAATCAGATCACTGGAAACCGAGAGGGACAAAAGAGTTCACCGCTGATAAAGAGCAGCAGATATTTAAAATGAGTGGAATCATTTTACTGCTCCAGACTTTTAACACAGAGTTAATGAAAATGAGGGATTATCTAATTTAAAGAAATGATTTTAGTTTGTAGAACAGAATTCTGAATTATTTCTGAATTCGAAAAAACGCAAGTTCAAAATGTGTTGGTGATTACATACAAAGGTTTTTATGGTGGGGGGTGTGATATCTGTTTTAATGATGAAAATTCAGTCTTCAGAAAAAGTTCTTATAAATAAAACGTTCTATAAATCAGGTTGTGAAATATATATGAAGAAACCTTCAGAGTATAGACAGAATAAAACTGGAAAGAAAACTCATTTTGAGAAAACAGCCTTTTTAAGATTTGTATTGTGATTAGATGAAAACGGACAAAGTGAAATAAAATAAACATCTAACTTTGTGTTCGGGACATTTTCTTTCCACTGATAACAGACAAACAACAAACAGGAGAACATTTCCATTGTTGTTTTCCTCTATTGTCTCGTCCTGTAACGTGCGTCCGGTGGACAATTAATGAACAAACACACGTGATTAATAACTGAGAAACGTCCAGGGACTGAAGACGATTCTGTCTCTGAGTCTGAAGCTTCATGTTTGTTCCATAGTTTCATCTGATCTGTTAGTTTTAGTTTCTCATTGTAATTTAGGAACTAAAGAATTTAGTCTGACATACGTACGTCCTGTCGTCATCACCTACGTGGGCGGAGTCTACCTGTACCTGACTGTGATTGGTTTGTAGACACCGTCTGACCTGGGCGTGTTGTCAGTTGGGGGGGTAGTAGTCTTTCTGTTTGAATGGTCATCTGGTTACCATGGTAACATCATGATGGTATCACTAGCAGCATCAGAACCTTCAGTACAGTATTACAGTACTCCACAGTACTCCACAGTACTCCACAGTACTCCACAGTACTCCACAGTACCCCACTAGTTCAAATGCATCAAGATGAACGTCCTCGTGGTTCAAACATTTTATCGTTGGAGATGAAGACTGCAGCTGCTTCTTCTTCTTCTTCTTCTTCTTCTTCTTCTTCTTCTTCTTCTTCTTCTTCTTCTTCTTCTTCTTCTTCTTCTACTGTTTAATTATGTCTCTACTTCCTGTGATTGGTCCAAAAGTCCAAACTATCCAACAAAGTGTTTTCACTGCAAACCAACAGAACCAGGTTCAGTTTGATCCAGACCCAGAACTCCTCTTCTGCTCTGAGGAACCGTTCACACCTGATGTTCAGGTTCAGACTGAACTGAAGAGTCTGAAGCTCTGGATCCAACCAGGTGTGAAAGGTTCCTCAGAGATCATGGGTCCAGGTCACCACCTCTCCATGGCTCTTTTGATTTCTCAGTAGTTTAAATTTCCAACATGAAGGTCTAAAATGTTGTTTTAAAGGAAGTAGATTCTGATAGTGAAATATGGAACCCTCTCAAAACAAGACCTGAGTTGTTCTTAACGCAGGGTCACATGTTCAGGTTCAGGTTCATCGTTAAGACTGAACTCAGGTTCAGAGAAATCCCAGAACCTCCGTCCGAGCTGTGAACAAAGTGAAGCTCCCGTCTGCTCATCTGTCGGATCGTCGATGGATCGCTCCGACTGTGGCGAACGAACCCTTGATGACTTCTGCGTATTATATACATCCCCTAATGTAGGATCAGCTTACAAGCAAATCTGTTTTCAATCTACCTTTCCATTTCCTCCCCTGGTCCCTGACTAAAGTACATTATGGTGCCGCCGATGATGAGGGGATGGCTCCGCTCATCAGGGAGGAAAATGAAGGACGGATTGCGGAGGCTTTTCCGCAGCGCGACACAAAGATCATTACATCGTGGAGAGAAACCTGAAAGGTGCTTCGCTCTCTGCATGTTTGAACACACACGTCGACTCATTTCCATTCAGCACCGACGCAGATGCTTTACAACACATCCCCACCTCCAAGAATTCTAATAACACAAATACTTTTAAAATGGAACTTTCATTCAGTGTTTCAGCGAGCACTGATTGCATCCTGTGGGGGAAGTGTCACATCTGTGAGAGCTGCAGGGTGTTTGCACCTGTCGGAATACAAGAGGCCAGGCCGTATTAAATCTTAATGAAAGTGTCATGTAGAGGAAACATCCGTCACTTTCATCATTTTCACACATGAACTATTGTCGAGACACTTTCTGGAGTTTTCAAATATCAACACTTTTATAGATATTTGAAATCACTGAAATATTCTGTGTATTTCAAACAGGAAGCAGAAACCTTCAACAAACGATTCCACCACAACAAAGGGATCAGATGTTGCCAAGGTTTCTGATTTAAATTCTCTTAATCTTTAGAGTGAACAAATCCTGACCTCCGGTTCTTCATCCGCCGTCTCCGCCGTGTTCTGGAGCAGAGAGCTGCGACCCCACAGCTCCTCGGCTGCTCGGAGTCGCACCGTCGAGTCACACGGAGACGTTTACTTACAAGCTGTTAATTAAAACACACAAAGAATCGTTGGAATAAAAGAGTCTGATGATATCCAGTTTGTCCTTGATGATGTCACAAGGGCAGCCATTTGTTTGGTTGGTGTCGAGGCCCACCGCCGCCCCCGGTCCCCCCCCCCCGCTGAGCGGCGGGGACGCAGACCGGTTCAAGCTGTGGACGGTGAAAGTTTTGACATTTAAAGCCTTTAACTAATCTGTCCGTCTGCGTTTTGTCCCTTTTTCTCTGACTTGGCAGCGAGCGGGGAGATAATTTGAGAGCTCTGTCTGTCTGATGTACGGTAATCACATGTGATCTTTTCAACAGGGAGCCGGCCGTCTCGTTAATTTGACCGTCGGTGCGCGGCCGGACCCCCCCCCCCACCCTCTGCCCGTCCCCCAATCAGGCCTCTGCCTGAAGAGTAATTGCGGAGCCACCATGCTTCGATGCGCTCGACCTTTACGACCTTAAAAGCCATTTCCATTTTTCTGACCACAAAAAAGAACATATCTTGTTAATTGCAAGAAGGCAAATATTCTCTCTCCCCTGCCCCCCCCCCCCCCCCCCCTCCTTCCTCCGTATTTGATTTCCCTTTGAAGGCAAAACGCTGAAAAGCATTTCCATTTTCATTCATCAACGCTTATCAGTCATCTGAAGGCCCCTTCAGCCACAATCAACATCACAGCTCCAACCGAGAGGGACGCAACAATGAGAAACTATCAACAATCGCAAGAAGCAATTTGCTTTAATGTGGAGTGTGTTCTGTTGCAGCTAACTGCTATTTCTTTAATCCTCTGACAGCTCTCCTCTGAAAGACAGAAGGAGGTGTCACAGCGCAGCGTCACCACACAGTTAAATCCACGGTACACAGCACTGATTCATGCAACTACTGCCTGTGGACCATTGAGCCAGGCACTTTCTTAACTGTTCCAACAGTCGGTGTTCAACCGAGCGGCCCGAGTGAAAAATGTCCACAACTATGAATTTTAAAAATGTTAAACTATATTAACATGTGCACACAGAGTTTCAATAACAGCAACTTTACACACACACTTGTCTACTCTAGCTCGCCTCCTGGTGGCTGGCTGCAGTGTAGGTCATAAACCCAACCTCCTCCATGTTAGCAGATGGGACATGGGCCAAACTAAAAAAATCAAAGTCCATCCAGAGTCCACAGGCTTGGGTCACGGAGGTCGGCGGTAGTTGTGTTTCCCAGACATCCCTCTCCACGCTTCCCAGCTCTTGTTGAGGGATCCTGAGGCGCTCCTAGGCCTGATGGGATATGTAGTCCCTCCAGCGACTTCTGGGTCTCCTCCCTGTTGGGCGTTCCACCTTAACTGGTGGTGCACGTACTGGTGGGACTTCGCAACTCTGGCTCCATCTCCTGATATCGCACAGCTACAGACTCTGGCTCCAAACGTCTTTGGCGGAGTTCATATCAGGGACATCGTTTCTGTACGGGGGAGGAAGTTGAGATGCATCGTCCATCTTTATTTAGTCTGTGTTGACTTGGTTTTGATTCGGGCGTCCATGGGTCGTCGGTGGAGGTCGAAGAGCGGAGAGTGACATGTGCCCTCTGAAGCTGACTGAAGACCAGTCACGCCTCCACATTCTGAACACGAGTACGAGTTCCACTGTGCATGAAGGGGAGGCTGCTGCTTCACAGGAGCAGCTGCAGCAGGAGCTGGGAGGCAGAGTGAGTCCGGTGAGGTCTGATTCTTCCAATGTTGCATTGTTCGATGTGGCACGAGCCAGATGCAGAGACTCCACGGTCAGATGAAGATCATTTGATGAGGCTGAAATGTCTGGAAAAAGCTTTTAAACGGACCTCGACTTGTTTCATCAAACGGTTTCCGAGGTCAAGAGAAGCGTTGCAGTGTGTTTCATCACAGCTGCTCCAGAGAGGCAGCTCTTCAACATCCACACGTCATCGCAGCTGAGAGTAGTTCAACGTTTGAGGAGAAACCTCCTGACATGAACCATCATGAACCATCATCCATATTCGTAGTTTATTTTCTGGCTAAAGCAGAGTCTCTGCATCTCTGCATCTCTGCATCTCTGCATCTGAACTCGATGCCTGTTAGTCCAACACTTTGGTTCAGAACTAGTTATTTCAAATCAAATACATTTGATTGACATTAAATTTACCTTGAAAATTCTTTGATCCCAGTTGATTCCACCACCAGCAGCCTGATCCCCAGAGGTTGAACCCTTTGAATGACCCCAGGACCTTTTCTCTAGCGCCTGACTTTCTAAGGCTCTACGCTTCCTGCAGTAAATGATCAGTCTGTTGCTCTCCAGCACTTTCACACTGTGGCTGTAATGAACACTGCAGCCTGTAGGGGCCACTAGCGGGGCATCATTTGTACAGTAATCTACTGTATTAATGTTGAGGGCTGATTTCTTAACAAGTCATTTTTGGGCCCAGTGAGAATATTTCCCACAAGCTGCTGGGACATGTTTGATGTGAGACGAGCAGCAGCGGCGTCGGACCCGCTTGTTATCGAGGACATTCAGAGCAATCAGCGACAAACTGATTTGGGGACAGATGCACAAGGACCTTTGCATTCAGGTAAACACTAAATCATGGCTACTCCTCCGCCCGTCCTCCTCATCGTCCGTCCATCTTCTCCGTGTCATTAGCAGCGTTTTCCTGTTTCACAAACTGACCTCCCTCTGATGAAGTAAACATTGTTTAACGCTCAGTAATAGTAAGTGTGTGTTTATCATCGTATCCAATCACCGTCCTCCGCTCTGAGTTGTACTTCAGCGTTAACTCTGCGCTGCAGGCAGAAGAAACACTGCTGCAGTGAAACACAGGTCTAATTAAGGGCAAAAAATACATCTTTGGACCATCAGAAAAAAACATTAAAGGTGTATTTGTGATGATTGGGGCCTCGACACATCGCTGCTGAAATATTTCAGGATGCCAGTTTTGATTTTGAGTGTGTTTACCCCGGCCCGGGGATTGTGTCCACAACTTCAAAATAACACCCGTCTGTCAAATGCAGATATCCTTCATCTTTACTAACTACTGACGTGGTCATTTTGGTTAAAGTTAATTATTAAATTATTCATCAAAGTTCCAAATTTGTAGTTAATACTTTCATGAGACTTAATCAATAAATGTTCTCTTTTCCTTCCTTTGAAGGCTGGTGCCCCGAGGTAGCTTTAATGTAAACTAAAGTTATTATTTAATATTAATATTAAATATGTTTCTGACTGCCACATTTATTGAATGCCCAAAGTCACATCATATAATGCTGTCACACTTAAGGTATAATAATCACGACAAAATGTACAATCATTTGATGATGTCATACTTTTTACTGCACTCACACAAATTAATGAGCAAACTTGAGCTGATTTGAATTTTATAAAACCATCTTTTCATTTTCTGAACTTGTTTCTATTTGTTTGCACTTTGCTTCTGTCTCTTTAATAAGACTTCAGCTCTGCAGTTACGTCACAGACTCCCCCCCCCTGCACTTCCTGTTGATATTTAACTTTTACTTTCACTCTCTAGCAGAACGATCTCTGAACATTTAACACTCGGCAGATCACGATCATATTCAAGCAGCTATTTTACACCAAGTCTCTTGTCTGTGTGAGCTTGTTGCTGCCAAATGACTTTTGACCAGTTATCAAATCCAAGGCTTGAATTACTTTTTACAATCGTGTCCTGACACACCAGAGAAACCAGGAAACATCTGTTCCTCCCTGAAGAGACGCAGGCTGAAAACCAGACGATCACATTCACCTTCCAAACCAAACTGAACCAAACCAGACCAGACGTCCTGAGTGAGTCCAGCTACAGGAGAGAAGAGTCAAACTACAACCTGCCGACGCTCCACACACTGACCGTGAGTTTAACAAACACCTCGACTCAGAGAGGAAGTAAACCTCAGTGAAGTTCGTGGAGCTGTGACTGACTGACTGTCTGTTTTCAGCTTCACCTGGAGACTCAATGGCTTCCAGATTAGAGGAGGATCTCTGCTGTCCCGTCTGCCATGATGTCTTCAGAGATCCTGTCCTTCTGTCATGTAGCCACAGCTTCTGTAAAGACTGTTTGAAGAGCTGGTGGAAAGACAAAGAAGTAAAAGAGTGTCCATTTTGTAAGAGAAGATCTTCAATGGTTGAACCACCTGTTAACCTGGCGTTAAAGAACCTGTGTGAGACCTTCTTACAGGAGAGAGATCAGAGCTCTTCACATGCTCTCTGCAGTCTGCACTCAAAGAAACTCAGACTCTTCTGTCTGGACCATCAGCAGCCAGTGTGTCTCGTCTGCAGAGATTCAGAAAAACACAGCGACCACAGATTCAGACCCATCGATGAAGCTGCACCACAACACAAGAAGCAGCTTCAGGAAACTCTGGAGCCCTTGAAGAAGAAGTTACAGTGTTTTGAACGTGTTAAAGTAGAGTGTGAACAAACAGCAAAACACATTAAGGTCCAGGCCGGACTCACAGAGACGCAGATCAAGGAGCAGTTTGAAAAGCTTCATCAGTTTCTGGAGGAGGAAGAGGAGGCCAGGATGGCTGCACTGAGGGAGGAAGAGGAGCAGAAGAGTCGGATGATGAAGGAGAAGATTGAGGCTCTGAGCAGAGACATAACGGCTCTTTCAGACACAATCAGAACCACAGAGGACGAGCTGAGAGCTGAAGACGTCTCGTTCCTGCTCAACTACAAGGCTGCAGTGGAACGAGTCCAGCAGCGCCTCCTGCTGGATGATCCACAGCTGGCCTCAGGAGCTCTGATAGACGAGGCCAAACATCTGGGCAACCTGAGCTTCAACATCTGGAACAAGATGAAGGACAGTGGTCTCCTACAGTCCTGTGGTTCTGGACCCCAAACTCTGCTCATCCAGTAACTCGTCCTGTCTGAAGATCTGACCAGTTTGAGGACGAGGAGAGAGACAGAAGCTTCCTGACAATCCAGAGAGGTTTGATATTACTCCATTTGTCCTGGGATCTGAGGGTTTTAACTCAGGGACTCACAGCTGGGACGTCCTGGTTGGAGACAGTACTAACCTGGGCACTGGGTGTGTCAGCAGAGTCTGTCCAGAGGAAGGGAGAGCAAATCTGTCTGGATTATGGGAGAATAAGGTTCCATGAAGGTAAATACTCAGCATGGTATTCATCAGCAGTCATCTGATTCTCTCTGTGAAGAAGATCCAGAGGATCAGAGTGAAACTGGACTGGAACAGAAGAGAACTGTCGTTCTCTGATCTTGATACTAACAAACACATTCACACCGTCACACACACTTTCACTCAGAAGATGTTTCCATTCTTTTTCACTAGAGATCACATGAAGCTGTTACCTGTGAATGTCTCTGTGACGCTGGATCAGAGCAGTTAGAGAGAAAGATTTTATTCATCATGTTTATTTCTTCAAGAGAAATCTGCTGAATTTAAATGTTAAACTCGTTATTCTAAAGCTTTGTTTATTTCTCCTTTTACTTCTCACTCGTTTTTATTTCTCCTGTCGACTTTTCCACGTGTGTAAAAAGATTTCATTATTTTCTGATCTTTATCTTTGGTTTGTTTTTTACTTTCATGGAAAATGTTTTCTATCATTTAGATTTTGTGTGGATCCATGAAGTCGAGCAAACTGATGAAGATCCACAAAAACACATTTATCAATAACAGCTGATCATTGTTCACATTCAACAAACTTTATTAAAACTCACACATGAGACATGATTCATGTTTAATCACATAAAGTCTGTTCACATATGAAATAATCCAACATATATGAACATTTGTCTGTTTGATGTGATGAAGCCAAAATGATTCTGTCTGTAAAAGTGTTTATTCAACAGCAGCCTAGTGATGTGATTTTAATATTGTGATCAAAGTAATAAAAACTATGAAACAGAAACAGAGTTCTGACCTTTTTAAGTTGAAATGTAAATATAACATTATCTGTCATTAAGTAGGATTTAACACTCAGAAAGTTTCAGGTTTTTAAATTGAGTTATATATACGTTTATTCATGAATTATTACTTATTTAAATGTTGGGACCTAATAGTTGTGAACAATAGTTTGGGCCTACATGTGAAGACAAAGCCGGAGACCACATGTCTTCTTTGTTTCTGGGGACAAAAGAAGACATGTGGAACGTGCACTTGAACGTGCTGATGTCGGATATTTCACAAACTACAAGACACTTATTGCAGCAGCTCAGTTGTAACAGTCAAAGAATAAAAATCTGATGAAATGTAAGATCTGCTTCATAAATACACACAAAGAAGAAAGAAGAAGAAGTTGTATCGATGTTATGGTGAACATGGTGAAACACCTGATCAGCAACTCAGCGTCAAGTCCGTTAGATTTATCAAGCTGCACCAAATCACGCTGAAAGACATCAGTCCTCTAAATACGTCCCCAGGCTGGTGGTCGGAGGCCGTTTGCTTTCAGGTCTCATCCTTGTGAACACAATATCTCAAAAAACACCGTGAGGAAATTTCCTCAAATGTGGTAAATACGTTCACTTGGACTCGTGGATGAACTGATTAGAATTTGATGGTCAAATGCCAAAGGTCAAGGTCGCAGTGACTAACATAGCAAGAGGTTCAGAGCACGATGAGAAAACACGTTAGTTTCCCTTTGTGCTGATTCAACAAAATGTGATTAACACAACAGCAAAAAAAAAACAACACCCACATTTGTTTGTTCATTTTTCCAATAAATTAAGTTTATTTGTCAACAGTTGGTTTTACATTGTATTCAGCAGGATCCATGCAGTCAAGCTCTTTATGGCCAATACTAATAATAAAGATATTTCACATCACAGACCACAAAACATAAATAAACACAAACACCAAGCATTCCTCCCCTGCGCGTCACACCGAGGTTTCACACCTTTACATATTTACACAGGTTCAACGTCGACCTCGCATTAAACTGTTTGTTCTCATTTGAATATGTTGTTGCATGTTTTCATCACCGAAGCAGTGTTTTACTTCACTAAAGAAAAGGTAGAAGTAGTAACAGTAGAGCAAGGCACACAATTATAGTTTAAAGATTTAAACCCTATTTTGTCCCACACACACACAGACACACAGACACACACACAGACACACACACCCGTCTCAACACCAATCCCAAACCCAGCGTTAACTGCTAATCATCGTCTCAGGAGAATAAAAAAAGAAATCAACACGTGTTACAGTCGTGTTGTACGTACAGCATTAACAACAACACACGTCCTCGCCAACAGTCATCGCACCTCAAACGCCTACACAACAACACCACACCAGCGTTCGCCAACTTTGGTCGTGTTGCATAGACAAAAATGCCGTTTTGATTTTATCTATCTATTTTTTTTGGGGGCCACTTCGGCCGAGCTAGCGTAGCGAATATTTCAGGTTTATCCAACAATCCATCAATCGGTCTTAGAATCAATCAGGGTCTTAAAAGTTTGAGTATTGAGTCCCATTAAAAGCTTGCGGTGATACGTCGAGGTCAACGGGAAGATGGCGCCCTTCTACCAACGAGAGCGTTCACCGGGGATCGACCAATCCCTGCCTCTCGAGTAAAGTAGTGGTTACGATCAGGTGGATTTCAGCGACATGGAAGTTGAGGGGAGAGTTACTAACTTTACGACGACGGCTACTTCTTCGATCCTTCGTCGTTCTCTAGGGGATTCAACGGTCCTGCTCCACCAGCAGTTGGAAAAGGACGGACTCGGTTTTGTTGACTTAAAGACGACTTCCTGAGAACCAACAGAACAACACGTAGGTTGAACCTGGTTTTCCAGATTCACCACATCGCCAACGCCATCGCCTGCCAACTGCGAGTCCCTGTCAAGTGATCAAGTTTGAGAAGTTGCAGTGAAGTGGCTGATTGTTAAACATCAACTGGACTGATCATGAACGGTTTAAAGCTCAGGGACACACAGGAAGTCGTCTGAACGTGACGCTGGAAGTGGGGGGGGGGGGGCTGCAGCACCCCCTACTGGCACGGGACTGAAATGCAAAGCAAATTCTTTTTACGAAACAAATCAATTAATAAAAACTAATTTCATAGAGGAGCATAGGGAGCCTCTGATTTCTTATTTGAATATTTTCCTGAACAATCAGGTGTATTTCCTGTGTATCTGATGCACAAAGTCAACTTTACGCCTGTTGTGGAGTAAAATCTTCTCAAACTGGTATAAAATGATCAAATTATTATAAATAAACAAATACTGTACTTTCTCTCAACATTTCCAACTCTGACTTCCAGTGATCCTGCCTCCAAATAAAGATCAAGCGAGAACCATGACGTCGTCCAATCCTCAACTCGTGTTTCACTCACAATAACACACTTCTATTTTAGCATCTACTGTAAATTATAAACTTATCGGACTCTTCATATCGTGTAAAGTTTTATGTGTAACTCCAACAAAGCTGATTACACTGATGTGCATGTGGATCTTTCAACATGTTTTAGTATTAATAGCTTTTATTCACAGGAAATTATCTTCTACGATGTTTTGTTTGGGTCGACAGTGACGATGCTTCTGTTAAATCCTTGAAATAAAACACGTTTAGTTTGACTTGAGGAGTCTGGAGACGCTCCGGCTGTGAGATGCAGATATTATTGTCCGTCCACTGAGTCTTATGACATGTGCTGTGTAGCTGTCCCGCAACATTAATATGAACACTGACGTCAGCTACAGCTAAAGACTGAGAACATGCTACCTGTGCTACAACACTGCACTTTAACCGTGTGTTAATAAGACAACAGGTTGTTTTCCGACAAAACAGTGGGTGAAAGTTAAAGTTCATGCAAAGTGGCTGAAGACGTGTGTGTCCCAGCAGAAGCAGAACTGAGGTAGCTCCAGAAAATAACCAGACGAACCAGAACCAGACGACTCGGCCTCGGGAAACAACGGAACGTTTTCCCGAATAAGAAAATACAGAAGGTCTGTGAGAGCGTGAAGCAGCAGCCGACTCACATCCACCTCCTCCTGAACATACTGGGTGATTAAACTAGGGCTGGTGCACACTTCAGGATGAACTGGACAAAATTTAGATTCACCCCCTTCCAACTATCTGGGGGGGGGGGGGGTGTTCCCGATTATCCCGAGTTTACTAAATAATCTTAATGCTACAGATCGGTCGGCTCTCGAATCGTAAATATCAACCATGTTGGGTCATGATCTCCGATGGAAGACACATGAGCATAAACCCTCGACAGCCAATGAGAGCGAGCCGAGCGGGAAGAGGCACCAACCAGATGTTCGTTTACTTTTACAGCAGCGAATAAAAACAACAACAACAACAACGTATCCGACTCAGCTCGAGCTGCAAAAGCTCGTTCCACGTTTTGTTCTTCGCTGTAAAACCGAACTCACGACGTCGGCCCTCCTCCATGTTAGTTTTTCTTCTGAAGTCACGTTCGAGTCTCTGGAATCACGACTGTTGGTGCGTTTTTTATAAATATGATTTTAACAATTGATTAGATCTGTCGTCGAGTCTGTGGAGTCTCGGGTTTTGAAGTGTTTGAAATCCTCTCGTGTGCACCAGGCCTGAGAAGATGGAGCGGATTCTGTTTTTCATCCAGACTGAAGATGTGTTTTTATATTCAGCCCAGTTTCAATGTCTGACCTGTGACCTTGGAGACTCTCCCACCTGCCTGTGAGCTCAGTTCACTGCTTTTGTCTAACAACCGGATAATCACCATTTACATTGTTGGATATAGGTTCACTACATGTTTTTATTTCCTAACTCTTTCGTTAATGAGGCTGGAACAGTTTTGTAAATATCAGAAACCACAGTTCTCCTGGGAACGTGGAGAGTGAAGGTCACCCTGAGCTCTCAGATCCGCTCTGTGGAGATCAGCTCAGATCAGAGGAGGCAGCCGGAGGGTCGGAGCCCAGGAGAGAGAGCAGCTCAGCGGGGAGGAGGCGCAGAGAGCGCCCCCTACAGTCTGGATCCCGGAGGTTCCAGCTCCCGGCACAGGTAGTCGCTGGGTGGACAGAGACAGAACAACAGCTCGTTAGACTAATGTTCGAAGCACTGACGGACATAATCAAAGACCTGCTGCCCCAGATCCTCACCCAGAGCAAAATGTGGATTAATCCGCCGCTGAAAATAGTCCCCAGATAACACACAACATTTCTTCTTCCTGTTGAGACCAACTCTTTTTTATAAAACGTTTTACACATTTTAAAACTGTTTCCAAAAACGATCTAAATAAACATATTTGCTCTAAACTCAAGATTTCATTTTCCAACTATTGAATTTTATACTTTATTGTAAATTTCCCTTGTTTTGTTTCATTCTATCACATAATTATTTTAATTGGCTTGTTTAATAATTCTAATGCTTTTCTTTCGCTCAACACTTTGGAATGAAAATGTGTTTTAATTCTGTTTTTTAATTCACTTGTCCTTTATTTACAAGGAAATAAATACAAGAGGGGAAACACACAAATTAACACAATACATCAGAGCAACAGATTAAAAACTAAACAAATAGAAACAAACAAGAAACAAATGGAAAATAAAACACACGTTAAAAAGACGTTGTATGGAAACTGATTTCTGAAGGAGATTCCTGTGATTCCTATAAAAGCAAAGCCGACCTAACAACGCTTTTATTTTCTATTAAAGTTTGTGGAATTAATTTTCTTCCTCCTGTGATTTTAATTATATTTTGTAAAACAACAGTTTTCGATTAACATCTGTTTTCATGTTAATATATTCATACTTTTATTCATCAGGTTGTATTCATCAAATTAAATATTCAGATACGGCTTCATCTGTCCTCTCCTCTTCTGCTCTCTTTTATTCGAAAGACAGTTTCCTCCTCTGTGTCGTTTTCTGTTCGGCTTTACGATGAAACTTTACACACACACACACACAGACACACCACACACCCACACACACCCACACACACACAGACACACACACACCCACACACACACACACACACACACACACACACACACACACACACTCTCTCTCTCTCTCTCTCTCTCTCTCCTGTGTGTTTTGCTGCAGACCTTCTGCTGTCTGGGTCACGGAGCACATCATGAGCCGCATTTACGATTGCTTTAATTGCACCTGTGTCTCTGTGTGTGTCTGTGTGTGTGTGTGTGTGTGTGTCTCTGTGTGTGTGTTGTGTGTGTGAACAGGTGGGCTAGACTGGGGCACGCCATGGGGGTCAGGACCAGCTGTACACATCACTGATATGATGTGTGTGCAGTGCGTGCGTGTCTGTCTGTGTGTGTGTGATTTGTCATGAGTGTACATGCGTTGTGTGTGTACACTGAGCTTGATTTTGCACTTTGATGTGTGTGTGTGTCTCTGCAGGGTGAGTGTGTATGTGGGTTTGTCCTCTGGTGTGTGTGTGAACAACATGTCTGTCTAACCTGCAGCTGTTGGGCTGTCAGAGCTTCTACCTGGACTTTTATGCCCTGCCCTCAGGGATGTGTGTGTGTGTGTGTGTGTGTGTGTGTGTGTGTGTGTGTGTGTGTGTGTGTGTGTGTGTGTGTGTGTCTGTGTATTAGTTTGTGCGTATTTGGAGCATGGGGGCAATAGGTTTTGCTTAGCCCTGGAGGCACCCACAGGGCGGCCACATCACACACACACACACACACACACACACACACACACACACACACACACACACACACACACACACACACACAGTGATTGTGTCAGTGATCATCTTTGTTCTGCAGCTTCCTGGTTTTATCTTTTTTATTGAAATAGAACTTCTCTGCTCGTGTGCAGCCTGGATCACACTTTGGATTCGGTTTTTTTTCAAATCACGCAACAACTCACGAGGACGAGTTTATTCCAGGATCAGTTTAAAAACATCGATGAGAGAAACGTCCCACAGAAATATAATAAAGATGCTTTCACGTACTCTCACTGGCCCGCCCTCGAGGTGGGGTATCTCACTGAGGCCTGGCTCCGCCCCTGCGCCGCTCTTGGTGGTGAGAGTGACAGTCGACTGAGCGCTGACCTGCGGGCGAGAGACACAGAAAAACACAGTGAGAGAACCGGTTCGGACAGGAATGGAAAGATGGAGCGAATTCAGAAGAAAGAGAAGGGATGAAGAAAGAGAAAGTTGATCCCTCCGTCAGCAGAGAACAAGAAAAGAGAGAGAGAGAGAGAGAGGAGAGGGAGAGAGAGAGAGAGGAGAGAGAGAGAGAGAGAGAGAGAGAGAGAGAGAGAGAGAGAGAAGAGGAGGAGGAGGAGTGACACAGAGAGAGAGAGAGAGTGCGAGAGAAGAGAGAGAGAGCGAGAGAGAGAGAGAGAGAGAAGAGAGAGAGCGAGAGAGAGAGAGAGAGAAGAGAGAGCGAGAGAGAGAGAGAAGAGAGAGAGAGCGAGAGAGAGAGAGAAGAGAGAGAGAGAGAGAGAGAGAGAGAGAGAGAGAAGAGAGAGAGAGCGAGCGAGAGAGAGAGAGAGAGAATAAATCAAAACATTATCGGCCTGAAACCATTGTTTGTCTTGTGTTTCTAATCGGCTGTTCTTTCTTTCTTTCTTTCTTTGAGCCCAAACTGATGAAAAGTTGTAAATTAAAACAACAAGCATCATGGCCCCAAACAATCATCTCACCCACTTTCACCACACCGCTTTTAATTGGTTCACGACTAATCACTTTGTAAAGACTTATGTAGCTATTATCCCCCCCTCCCCCCCCCCCCCCATACATCTACCATTGTGACACACACATACACACACACGGATAAATACAGACACACATGTGGATATGTAGTCACGACTATGTGCACACACAGACACACACGGCAGCTTGTTTTTAAATATAAAAAATATCTAAAAAATGTTGGAAAAAAACAATAAAATCTTAAAATTACAAAAACTGATATTATTTAAAAGAAAAGAAAGAAGAAAATCTTTGTCTCAACGTTTGTTCTTGACCTTGTGGAAACTGCTCTCACTGTCTTAGTGGATAATTAATGTTAAACTATTACATTAACTGATTTTAACAGATTATTTAATGTTATTACCAACTGCTTCTTACATTGTTATTGTACATGTGATTATTTGGTAACACATGTGAATGTCACGTCAATAACAATTGTATAGTTTGGAAAGCAGAATGTGTGCGTGATGGTTTAATATGTTAGAAAGTTACGATAACGTGAGCTGAGTGAAAAACAACACGACTCAGATCGGAAACGACCTCTTCGCTCGAGTTCCTCCTCCAGAGTTCGAGTTGACGAACAGAGGCGGCGCAGAAAGAGAAGAAGAAGCCAAACTCATTTGCATGAGGAAATAGAAAAGTTAAAAAAGAGCACAAACACGCTAATTCAGCGATGAAAAGAATTGAACGATCAGTGCAGGAAGGGAAAGCTCTTAGCTGATGAATCCTAATAAAATCTGACTGATAGTAATTATGCTGATGTTGTTCTGTGGACCTTAACCTTTTAACTGAAAAACTGAGAAGTCTGCAAATCCTCCCATCCATTAACACCTGAGGGAGGAGGAGAGGGGGATGAGGCGGAGGAGGAGAGGACGGAGGGAGGAGGGGGGGGATGAAGAGAAGAGGGAACACAGAGAGATGTGAAGAGGAAATGTGAACACAGAGGGAAATGAAGAGGGGATGGAGATGTACAGATGAGAAGAGAGGGAGAAGAGGTTGAGGAGGTTATAGAGAAATGAAAAGATGTAAAGGAGCGAGAAAAAAGAGGAGAATATGAGAATAAAAGATGATGAAGACATGACGATGACGCAGATGACGGTGAGTGGGAAGGAAGAAGAGGAGTAGAGGAAGATCAGGTGAGAAAATAAGAGAGTAGAAAAGAAGAAGATGAGAATATGGGTGTGAAAAGGAGACAAGAAGAAGGAGGGATGAGGCGGAGGAGAGTAGAAAAGGAGCATGTAGAGATGTGAAGTGGAAATGTGAGGAGAGAGGAAAGAGACGGAGGAAAGGAGGATTAGAGAAACGTGAGGAGGGGATGGAGAGATGAGGAGAAAAAGAGGAGAAGTTGAGAAAGTTATTGAAGAGAATGTGTCAGGAAAAAGAGAAGGATGAGAAAAAGCAGATGATTGAAGATGAGAGTCTAGAAAAGAAGAAGAAGAGGAGATTATGGATGTGAAATGGAGAGAGGAAGGAGAGAGGGATGAGGCGGGGGAGGAGAGGATGAAGGGAGGAGAGAAGAGGGGAGGGGAGGAGAGGGGAGGGGAGGTTACGCATATCAGCTCGTCCATGCGGCCTTGGAAATGGAAATGAGAGAAAGGCACATGGCCTCATTACATTCATGCCCACAGAGGGGCTCGGTCCGGTCTAATACCTGGAGTAGGGAGGTGAAGTGCAGTATAATGTCCTGATACAGCGGATCAGGATAACACGTGGAACACTAACCTGCTTTGCCGCCACTGTCCTCGCTTCCTGCTGCGAGCCGCTCCGCCCTCTCGTCGTCTTCTCCTCCCGCTTCACCCGCCGAGTATCTCCTCGCCTCCCCTCCTCCCCCCCCCTATCTGCCTCTCTCATCGGCGAGCAGTTAATTTTGGGATTAATACGCGTGGCGGCTGGCTCTTTTGAGGGATTTGTAGCGGAGCCGCAGACACTTATCTTGGTCATTACGGTGCCCATATTGGATTCAAGCGTTTTAGTATCTTCCAAACATTCGGCTGCGGAGGAGTCTATCGGGCCGACACGTGCCCAGGGATTAAGATAAGCAGGCCCCTCATTACGACTCCTCTCCTCCTGCGGCGCACTGACACTCGCAGCGGCCGCCACTTCTCTTCCAGCGACATCACAGAGGAGGTGCGAGTCCTCACCTTGCCTCTCTTTCGCGGCGCCAGGGGACACGGCAGCAGGAGGAGAGGGAGGGTTGTCGTCTTTTGGTTGGCGGCCGGGCCCCTGGAGGGAGGCGGGGATGGTCGTTGAGGGCGAGGAGGTGGAGAAGGAGGTGTAACGAGGCTCCAGGAGAGGAAGGAAGGAGCGCTGGGTCTCCTCTGTCTGGGTTCTGGCCAAACACAGACTCCTCTGAGGGACACAAGTGGCTCCTAACATCCCCGGGTTCTGAATGAGGCCCCTCTGGAGTCAAAGACGCATCATTTGAGGAAGGCAGGTTCTCTGGACTGTTCCTCGGCGAGTTCTCCTTCAGCCGCGGCGTCCGTGGTTTCCTGGTGAGCACCATGCTGTAGCAGAGAGGCGGGCCCAGGTAGACCTCCTCTGTGCAGGCTGCGAACAGCGTCTCCTCGTCCCTGATGTCGGGGCTGGGGGGGCAGGGACTGCGACGGGCTGGCGGGCTCGGAGCCGTTAGCTTCTCTTTCGGCTGACCTCAGATCCAGAGCGCTGAGGTCGTTCCTGGAGTCGAGGCTCGGGGAGCAGCGCTGCCGCCTGGCGCTGGTGAACAGCTCCGGGCTCGGGCTGGCGGAGGCCCTGTGTGGGGGTGGCGTACGACGGGAGGCTGTACGGCGCCGGGGAGGAGCTCTTGTCCTCGGAGCACTGGCTGACCTCGCCGCAGTCGCTGTCGTGGGAGGAGAGCGACAGGTAGGAGTAGAAGTCTCCCTTACGGAGGTGGAGAGGCCGGTGGGAGTGTTCCAGCACCTGAGGGAGGAGGAGAGTTGGTCAACGGAGGGGCAGAGGGTCAAAGGTCAGAGTTCACAGATTGTGACCACACTGTGAATAAAGATGGACGACATGACGCCGCCACAAAATGGAAGATAAAGCGTCTGGCTGCGGTATCGGTCATGAAACTATGGTTTCTGTCATTTCTTATCGGACTGATGTTTGTTCACGTTCGGCTTCATTTTATAAAACAGGAAACACGTCGTCCATCTTTGTTCACAGTTTAAGGTTTTTGACTAATTCAGATGTAACTTTTTTTAAATATAAACTATTAGTATTTTGTATATATTATACTTAAAGATTATACATCATAACACGGAAATACAAATATAAATGTGTATGTATTTGTCTAGTTTAATGTAATATACTTACTTATTTATTTACCTCACATTATCACCAACCATACATCCTTTATTTGCATATTAATATTTAGGAGGAGCAGAGTTTTCTGCCTGATTTCTTTTTCTTTTCAGAAATAAAGTGGAGACTGGAAACTGATAAGCTTTGAGATTACTTCACTTGCAATAGATACTGAAGAAATTAGTCATTACATCCCAACAGTTATGATCCGTGATGCGATTTATTGAATTACTTCAACTCAGTGAACAAATTGACTGAGATAACTTTTGCTACTTTTGGATGAATTTTTTCCTCAAAATGAAAACAGCAC
>NC_047172.1:1037373-1042509 GCF_009819705.1 Hippoglossus hippoglossus | reverse complement strand
CCTTAACCTGAAGACGCAGGTTTTACTCACAGCGGTGATGAGGCGTGTTCATGGTGCGTGTGGGATTTGGTATATTTGGTGTTTTCCCACGTGAAGATCACCAAATCACAGGTACCCTGTGTTTTATCCGTTTCTCAGCTCATCTGACGAGTGTGTGAAAGAGACGCATCATCTACACATAATGCTCACAAGGTGTTTCTGGTCCTTGAGAGAGTGCGTCCAGTCATCGATCATCCGCCGCCCTGGAGCCAGAGACGCTGTCAGACCTCGGTGATGCGGCTTCACAAACTTGGCGGTGATACCTGTGTCAGAAGCCGAGCGGTGGCATCCGATGGGATCATTTCACAGGAACGATCTGGCTCCATCAGGGCGTCCTGCGAGGACCTGGGGCCAGTGGAGAAGCAGGGACGCCACATAGGACAGAACAACGTCATACTTTACACATTGGGTTAAGACAGCGCTTCTGGCACCGGGGGCAGATGATGGACGACTGGACGTCTGTCGAGTGTCAACCACCAAACTTAGAATGTACTGTACGTTAGTGATGTGAGGGCTAATCTGAGGGTCGAGCCCTAATCTGAGGGTCGAGCCCTAATCTGAGGGTCGACCCCTAATCTGAGGGTCGACCCCTAACCTGAGGGTCGACCCCTAATCTGAGGGTCGACCCCTGATCTGAGGATCGACCCCTAATCTGAGGGTCGACCCCTAACCTGAGGGTCGACCCCTAATCTGAGGGTCGAGCCCTAACCTGAGGGTCGAGCCCTAACCTGAGGGTCAAGCCCTAATCTGAGGGTCGACCCCTGATCTGAGGATCGACCCCTAATCTGAGGGTCGACCCCTAATCTGAGGATCGACCCCTAACTTGAGGGTCGACCCCTAACCTGAGGGTCGACCCCTAATCTGAGGGTTGAATATATTTGTGTCTGTTTTCCTCTACAGTTTCTATATGTACTGTGTGTGTATGTTTATGTGTGTGTGTGTTTAACGTGCTGATACAACCACCTCCTGGGTTACATCTGCCTCCTCTGCATGGTCTCGGTGGGAGATGTGTTTAAGTGTGTGTGTGTGTGTGTGTGTGTGTGTGTGTGTGTGTGTGTGTGTGTGTGTGTGTGTGTGTGTGTGTGTGTGTGTGTCTCACACTTCACTGTGTTAACCTGTTAAACTGTGTGTTGCTGCAGTACAATAATCCTCTGGAGGTCTTTAATGAAAATCTGTGAGGATAAAGGAGATTTTCTTTGTCAGGATCGATACAATTTCACATTATTTATACGTTAATCTGCAGTTTCAGAGATGCCTGATGATAATTCCCAGAAAGACCCGCACCCAAACCGCCCCCCCCCCCACCCCCCGTTACTCCACAGACTAATCGTGCATAGCATGGTTGCCATGGCAACGTGCCACGGCGAGCAGTATGGAAACCTGGTTGTCGGGGCGACTGCAGAGGTAAACGCTTCATACAGCAGCGGGTCAGAGATCCATCGTGGCTGCACGAGATTCTTATGAAGCACGACAAGAAAAAAACCCAAAAGTGACCTTTGAAGTCACCTGATCACTGTCTCACACAGACACACACACTCACACACACACGCACAGTCACAGCCTCGCAAACAAATTCTCTACAAACACAAGCTGCTCCAACGCGCACATGAACACACACGCCCTCCTCCGCCTCCAGAGGCGGCCACGCGGCGGCTTTATCGTTCTTCCTGTTTCTCACCACTGCCCCACAGTCCTTCAGTCTCCCACAACAGGAAATTAAAGGAGCATGGCGCGGCGCCCCGAGCGCCTCGACTTTTTGATTTGTGCGAGGCGCTATCGCTAATGAAAATCAGCGCGGCGCTCCGGACAACGGGGGCCGCTGATAGAGGAGCGACTTGTTCACCGCACAACAGCCGACGTCTCCCAACAAGTGAGCGCTGTAATCGCCCGGCGGGGGGAAGAAGATGGCGGGGAGGGGAGAGGCGTGAGCGCACATTTCCTCTCTGATGGATAAACACAAACACTCAGGTGTAAATACAAGCAGGAAAAGAAATTGATAAAGACGTCCACATTTTTATGGCTGAAGAATTAAGGAAGTATTTGCTCCCTGCGAGGACGGGGGACGAGGGCGTGTTGTGCATCAGCTCGTTCTTAATATACTTCCTGTTTACTTCCTTCTTCCTTTCATCTCCTTTTCCTCCTCATTTTCCAGCCTCACTCCATCGTGTTCTCTCTTCTCCTCAGTCGGTGTCTCACACTCACAAAGTCGATGCTGATCTCACTTTGAGGAGAGAAGGAAAACTGACTTTATATATATAAAGAAATGTATTGCAGGATACAAACAAGTTTTTCAAAATAAAAGGAATTGGAGGTTTTACTGCAGGACAGTTTTATGTAGCTGCTTTGAGACGTGATCTGAGACCTGGATAATCTCCTGAGAACAGAAACGTCTGAGTCAATTGCTCTGGACAATCTCTGGAGTTCCTCCTGCCAGCGGGCGAGGCCACGTGCAGCAGGAGGTTCTCCGGAGGATTCAGACTGCGAGCGAGTGGACTTGTTGATTATGTTTCCAACGAAGGACGCAAAACTGGAGGAATATAAATATCTGCTGCGTTCTTCATGTGTGAAAGTCTGGATCCACTTTTGTGGACAATCTCCAGAGTTCGTATCTGAAAGCACCTGTATCTTGGTGTTCCTAATAAACTGAGCGTGCAGGAGAATCAGAGATTTAAGTTTGAGTTTTTGCTCGTTCATCTTTTGGTTTATGAAATGATTCGGTTTGTAAATAACATTTTTTATTTCATGGAAAAGTTCCATCCTTCTTACTTCTCTGTCTTTGTTTCTCGAGCTGTTTCTCTCTTCACCTGCCTCCTGTCCGTCCGTCTTCTGTTCATTTCCTTTACTCCACTTCTCTTTCTGTCATCTTCCTTCTTCTTTCCCTCCATTTCCTAATATCCTGTCTCCTCCTCCTTCCATAGTCTGAAGTCTCTCCTCCGTGTTCGTTTATCCTGTTCTCCGTCAGACGCCTCGTTTGTACTCTCGTCCTTTTCTTCTGTGAAATCCTGCGCTCTGACTCTTTACTCGTCCGTCCCTCTCGTCCTCTCTTATTATTTCTGCCAGTATTTAGTGAGCGCAGCATTCAGACAAGGTCATGGAGCAATTTGTGAATATGTCTGTGTGTGTGGCTGCTTCGCTGCCTCGTCTCATCCAGGCACTCAGCCAAGCCAGAACGACTTGATCCTGCACTCAGGACATTGTGCCTGTGTGTGTGTGTGGTTGTGTGTGTGTGTGTGTGTGTGTGTGTGTGTGAAGCATTTGTTTGGTTGTACAGAGAACACTATAATATGTGTAATGCTTTAATGGTATGAGAGGTACAGTGACTTTCACTGTTGCAGATCCTGTCCTGCACAGAGGTTGTGTTTTCTCTCCTGCTTGTGTGTTGGTTTGTGTGTTGGTTTGTGTGTTTGTCAGCAGGATGACACACACTAAAGGTATTTCCGTGAAACTCGTTGGAATGATGGGACGTTAGAAAGAGAAAGAGCCCGTTCCATTTTGCCGCGGCTCCAGACCACCGACGGTAAATAAAGATGGACGACGCTCTCCAGAAAAGAAGGAAAAATATCTCGGATTCCAACGCTGCCAAGAAGGGGGTGGAGCTTTAGTATCGAGGCTCCGCTTCCTGTCTATATGCTAAGCTAGGCTAACTCCTCTTTAGCATCACGCACAGACAAGTCGGGGGTGTCGGCTTCGTGGTCTCGTTCACAGAAAAACAACAAATCGAGACGTTGCTCCTCTTTCTTTACAAATCTCCAGCTAACTTTCTCTCTCTCTCTCTCCAGCTACCGTCTATGTAGCTCGCCCACATAACCCACACCGCTGCTCTCTCTCTCTCTCTCTTTCTCTCTTTCTTTAATTTGACCAGAATATTTTGCTTTAATGCATAAAAAAAAATAATAAAGTCAGCGTTAATATTCAAAACTGCAGCTTATCAATGTTTCTCTCTTTGCCAAGCAGCCCATAAATATTAATGTCGATCGGCCACGCTCCCTCAACGCGCCGCCGGATCGCCGTCTCCCCGCGTAGTCTTGTGAGAGTGTGTTAGTGTGTGTGCGTGTGTGTGTGTGTGTGTGTGTGTGTGTGTGTGTGTGTGTGTGTGTGTGTGTGTGTGTGTGTGTGTGTGTGTGTGTGTGTGTGTGTGTGTGTGTGTGTGAGCCAGGCTGTGATTTTCTGAGCGAGTCTGTATTGTGTATATACTCACTTTCTATGTGTGTGGCTGTGTATGCAAGCGATCTACAGTTTGTCTGTGAATTTTGAGTCCATATCTTTATTTCTTTGTGTGTGTGTGTGTGTGTGTGTGTGTGTGTGTGTGTGTGTGTGTGTGTGTGTGTGTGTGTATAAATGCCCCTGCAGTAATTCTTTCCAGGACTAATTGCCCTGCGTGTGGTAAAGGGTTTAATTTGACACACACGGTCTGGACACCCTGTTTCTCTGTGTCTGCCCCCCCCCCCCCCCAACGTTTACTTTGATTGTTTGATTTGGTCCATGTCCCGTCTGCTAACATGGAGGAGACCGGGTTTATGATCTATATCGCAGCCAGCCACCAGGGGGCGATCCAACAGTTTACATGAGCAGTGAGAAAAGTTTGATTCATTTCAACTTTTGTTAACAAAGTAACGTTACAGGACTTTTTGGTCCTAATGATGCGAGTGTGTGTGAACAGATTTTGGTCCCGACAACATAGTAATAACTACACAAACACACACACACACACACACACACACACACACACACACACACACACACACACACACACACACACACACACAGTATGGACACCCAGCATAAACAGACGGCTAATTCATATGTATGGGTTTCAGTGTGTGTGCGTCCAGCAAGACGGCTCACAGCCATGAACTGTCAGTGTCAGGGTTTCTGTGTGTGTGTGTGTGTGTGTGTGTGTGTGTGTGTGTGTGTGTGTGTCTGTGTGTCTGTGTGCATCTATGAATGTGAGCAGAGAGACAGCTGGAAGCCATGAGATGCCAAGGTGTGTGTGTGTGTGTGTGTGTGCTTTCAGTAAACCTCAACAGCTCACTACATCACTGTCCACCTCCTGCACTTCTTCTTCCTCCCTGTCTTATCACTTCTGTTTTACGTCCG
>NC_047172.1:1019873-1032373 GCF_009819705.1 Hippoglossus hippoglossus | reverse complement strand
ATAAATTAACAATCGCTGGGCGTCACCTGCTTCCTGTGACCGCAGTGTTACAGTTGAATCTGACGGAAACAAAGGACATTATCTGTCTCTGCGTCTCTGTGGATTTCTTCTGAAAACGTCTCTTTAAAAAGACGAGGCCACAAAGAAAAGACCCCCCCCCCCCCCCCCCCCCCCCCCCCCCCCTCCTCCTCCTCCTCCCCTCCACCTCCCAAAATAACACACTATGACTTTCTTTGTGTCTTTCAACCACGTTTTAGTTTTGCCCTTCAACTGGGACTTCAATCCCACACTCAGATGTCGGCTTCCTCGATGTTTGCCCCCGAAACTTCAGTCTGAGATTTATTCCCTTTTTTCAACAAGTTGGCGTCAGGGTGGAGATGATGTTTTTCACTTCTCCTTGACTCTGAAGCGTCGGGAGATGGAGGGAGAGAAAGAGACGGAGACAAAAAGAGCGAGAAGAAGACGGAGGGCGATGGAGAGGATACAGGAACTGAAGGTGGCAGAAAAACAGAGACGGAAAAGACGAGAAAACCCTGAATCTAAAAAGAGTTTTATTGACTTGTTATCTCAGATTGACTCAGAAAGCACAAGCACACGTGGATGGAAGAGAGGAAGATGGAGGGATGAGGGAGGGAAGAGAGTGAGGTGAAGATGCAACAGTCCACTTTGCATAACAGGCGGCGTCTGTCCCGCGTTTCCTCCAATCAGAGCTCTGGGTAAATGCCTCTGATTGGCTGAGATGTGAAGGGCATTGAGACCACAGGCGACACCTCGGTGAATTATTAACGAGGATCATCGCTCTATCGATCATTTCAAACACACACACACACACACACACACACACACACACACACACACACACACACACACACACACACACAGATAACTATATTAACACAGATATGAAAAGAGACGGACTGAAGGAGGAAAGACAAATCTGTCCTCCTCCTTTATCAGCGTGGTTTTAAACGAGCAGCACTGAACTGGGTGGTTTCACATTAAGCCAAAAGATTTTATCAGCCAGACGTCTCTTTAGTGTATTTAAATGGGCTCTTAGCAAGGTTAAAGCAGCTGCAGTGTGTCGCTGTGGGATCCAGACTCACAGCGACACACTGGGAGCTCAGCATGCTGTTGGTTCTTCTCCCACAAAATATCGAACATCGCGTTTTTTAAATCCTCCGTCGGGTTTTACACTCGTTTCGAGACAAAGAAACGAGCTGCAGATAAATAACTTCAGTTTAGTGACGGTTATGTTTCAGGGACTTTCACAACAACCGTGTTCGGACTGTTGGACTTTTTCAGTTTTTAATAATAATAATAATAATACATTTTATTTATACGGCGGTTTCAAAAAATACATACATAAAAAGAAGTGAACAAATAAAGACGATGGTAGATAGACGTAGATCATAGCCCACGTCGGTGATGAATCACATAGAATCAGCTGAGATGTTTGAAATGAAACCAAAGTGAGAAACCTCTGGAGTTGTTTCCCTGAGAGTCAGCGTCTCATTAGGAAACACTTTCCCCCCTGAGAGTTCACGTGGTCACTTTATCCTCTGAGTCCAGACTCATTTGGAAACGACTCCACTTTCTCTCTTCAGAACTTCGACTCGCGCTTTGTCGCCGGCGGCCGTTTGTTCAGTTTCGCCGCCGACTCTCGTGGACGAGCCTCTTCAAATGTAAAGCAACGGCGTCCATTAATGCAGATGTATAAATAAACTCTGAGGGTTTGGGAGGTGTCGTCGGCAGATCGGATGGTTGTGTGTGTGTGTGTGTGTGTGTGTGTGTGTGTGTGTGTGTGTGTGTGTGTGTGTGTGTGTGTGTGTCTGTGTGTGTGTTGAAGCACCCTATTCTCCAGCTGAAGCCTCTCATCCTCTGTGTTTTCATTCTGACGCACTGTGAATGTCAAAGAGCCGCAGGAAGCCGAGCCTGTCAGTCAACGAGCGAGTGTCAGCGCGAGTGTGTGCATTAGAAAGAGAGAGAGAGAGAGAGAGGATGAGTACTTGTGTGTGTGTGTGTGTCTCCGGAAGAGAGAGAGTGCGAGAGAGTGTATGGTGAGTTGCCAGAGGATCTGTGTGAACAGTGATGTGTGACAGAGGGAGAGAGAGAGAGAGAGAGAGAGAGAGAGAGAGAGAGAGAGAGAGAGAGAGAGAGAGAGAGAGAGAGAGAGAGATTTGGAGCTCAGAGAGAAACGAGGCGAGAGGGAAAAGTGAAAGGGGGAGAGATGGTTGAAAAGAAAAGAGAGAGAGAGAGGGAGGGAAAAGAGTGATGCCCAGAGAGTAAGGAGAGAGAGAGAGAGAGAGAGAGAGAGAGAGAGAGAGTTCTGTGATCGGAGTCTGACTGCTGGATTTACTGGATCTGACACTAAACTTCTCTCTCTCCCTCTCCCTCTCTCTCTCTCTCCCTCTCTCTCTCTCTCTCTCTCTCTCTCTCTCTCTCTCTCTCTCTCTCTCTCTCTCTCTCTCTCTCTCTTTCTTTGTCACATTCTTCTTTCTGTCTCTTTTCTCCTTCTTGTTCTCACCTGTTTCTTCCTTTGCTCATTTCCTTCCTTCTTGCATCTTTACTCATGAACACGAAACAACACGTCGAGGAAACGTCTTAAAAAATTTGTTCAAACGTTCACTTGGACTGATTCGATTTCAGTGGTCAAAGGTCAAAGGTCACGATACGAATGTTCCGCATACTCAGTGTTTTCGTTGGAATGGATGTCTTCTCCTCTTCCTCCTCTTCCTCCTCCGTTTCCTCTTCTTCTCTTCTCCTCCTCTTCTCCTTCTCTCCTCCTCTCCTCCTCTCCTGCTGAATGTCAGAATAACCTTTTGCCCAGACATGAGGAGCGCTTGATTTCTCTTATCTCGCAGGTGACATGCCCACTCGCGGGGCTCGACGCCCTGAGCACCACGGGCAGTTCAAACACAGGGTTCCCTTCCCAAAAAAAATAAACTCCTCTGTAACTCCTCAGATATAAAAGTAGTGCGCTGAACAAAAAAACATAAAGTGAGAATATCTTTGCTGATGGAGAATGAATCTGAGGATGATGCTCACGCTTTGGATTCTTCTTCAGTGAAATCTTTTTGTCGTGGGAGTTAAAAACTTAAGTTTCACATCTTAAGGCAAATCACGTTTTGTTGCAGACGTTCATAAACACAGTCTTAGGATGTATATTTAACCAAACTGAACATTATAGCTCCTCATACTGTCAATGATCGTACACGTATTTCTTACTTTGTTGATCGTACAGAAGGTGAAGTTATCGTACACGTATGGTTATAACTGTACATGACAGATTCATAGCTGATGAGGTGGCGTGACGTGCATTGTGGGTGGAGCCATGGTAACCTTCAGCTCCTCCACACAAGAGAGGGGACGTGTCCCAGCAGAGGATTATGGGTAGCTGCTGGAAACTTTGTAAAAGCTACTGTCAGTCATGTTTAGATGTTTTCGTAGACGCAACCAATGAGAGACGGGGAAAAATAATAGAGATATGGAGAAGAGTGTGTTAGCATGTGTGTGTGTGTGTGTGTGTGTGTGTGTGTGTGTGTGTGTGTGTGTGTGTGACAGTGTGAGAGAGACAGAGTGTGTATGTTTGCATCTTCATGCTTTCATGCACAGATTTATTGCGCTTGAGTGTGTGTGCATAATTTGTACATGTGCAGAGCCACCTGAGCTTCTGCTTTTATGTGTGTGTGTGTGTGTGTCTTTGTGTGTGTCTGTGTGTGTCTTTGTGTGTGTCTGTGTGTGTCTGTGTGACTGCACAGTGTAAAGTGCCTCTACCTGTAAATGTCAGGCAGCTGTCCTCTGCGACTGACTGCGAGGACATCAGCAGTAAATCAGGCCGGTAGTTTGGCTAAAGAGGTGATTAATAAACATGTCATCTGTGTGTGTGTGTGTGTGTGTGTGTGTGTGTGTGTGTGTGTGTGTGTGTGTGTGTGTGTGTGTGTGTGTGTGTGAGAGAGAACCCTATTGGCTTTAAGAAAGAAGAGGAGGGACGGATGGAGACATGATAGTGATGGAAAGAACTCTGTAGAGAAGGTGAAGAAGAAGAGGGTTAGAAGACGCCTCCTCAGACAAGAGAATAAAATCAAATCCACAACTCTATTATTACTTTATTTTGTAGACTCACGTGCAGTGAGTAGTAGTAATACTCTGAATCGATCATATGACAAATCAAACATGGCCGTCGTGGCTGCCTCGCTCGCTTGGCCTCTAAATGAACGCCTCACTGTGTCATGTGACGTGGAAACAAAGAGTCTGTACATGTTACATAAATGTTTATAGAAGATGATGAACATGGGCTGATAAATCACGATTGGTTAAGTGTGAACAGCGTGGCTCCGCCCCCTGGCCCAGAATGATGTCATCGGCACAAGATGGCAGCGTTCGTCTCCAGGATATTTTGGCTTCATTTCTGGATCGTGGGAGTAGAGTGGATCAAACTCATTTCTACAAAGTGCTGATCTTTTAAAAACACATGTCCGCTGTTGCTTTGAGCCAGAAACAATAACAACGAGGGCGGCTTCATAAGCTCACAGTGGCTTTATCGCCACCTACTGGCTGACATGCTTATTTGAGAGTTTTCAGATATTTTGTGAAACGGGGGAAAACATCTGTTGAAAGAAACGACACGCCGCTCCTCCAGTGGTTTAGTGCTTGTCTTTGTCCAGAGGACGCCTCCTGCTGCCGTCCGTGTGGACAGACGCTTGTTGAGATGTGAATTCCAGCGGAGGTCACTTCTCTCTGTGTCTCTGCTGTTCAAACAGAAACAGAGAGAGAGAGACGCAGAGGCCTCGCCCGCCGCCACACTTAGCGCTGCGACTGTGCTGCTCTCTAATGGAACTTCATCCATTTCAAATGACAGAATCCATTACCCCCGCTTGCTCCGCTCCGCAGTGCAAGTGTTGCATGCACTGGATTTATTCTTGTTATTTGCTGATAATGTGTGCAAACTAAACCGGGCCACAGTTTTTTCGGCCTGATGCTCACGTGGATGATTAACTCGAGGAGGGGTCGTGGATGCAGGAAGGTCAAAAGACAAGAGGAACAATTATTACAGTTTGTAGGAGAATTAGATCCACAGCTACTCCAGGTTATGTATCAGATTCACCAACACACACAGAGAATGTTTATCATTAAAGATGATCACATCACATCTTATATTTAGACCAGATGCAAGTTAACGCTTCACCTTAACTTAACTTAACTAATCTGCAAGAGGCAAAATGTCCGAAACACCTGTAAAACAATCATACGTGTACGATATTAATAAAACAAAAGAGCTGCAAAGAAGAAATCCTAAAATCCATCTCAGTTGAATAGACCATAAAATAATAATATCACGTTATTATGATTATTGTTCAATTTAACTGGTCAATAAATAAACTGTAGTTAATAAAAATATAATATAACAAAAGTAAATATGTGGTATATGTTGGTAAACAACAACAAACGATGATCATGTGATGAGTTGACGCTCGGTGGTTCTGTTGGAAGCTGCTTTAGTGTGTATGTGTGTGTGTGTGTGTGTGTGTGTGTGTGTGTGTGTGTGTGTGTGTGTGTGTGTGTGTGTGTGTGTGTGTGTGTGTGTGTGGACCAATTATTTTATCAAGCGTGAACTTCCACACTCGTGCACTTGTGTACCTGTGTATTAAAGGTGTGTGTGTCTGTGTGAGAGAGTGTGTAATATATCTGTTTCTCTGAAATTGAGACGTTCTCCGTCCCACGAGAGGAAGCACCTCATCCCGTGAATTCTGGGTAATTGACTTGTGTTAAAGGTAAAACTTCAGCCGCTGTCAAACCTCTTCGCTCGTATATGAAAGAGAAACGTTCTCAAACCCACGGGTTCCTAAACCTTATGTGTTTAAGGTCTTATTAATAATTATCAAGGGAAAAGAGACGTCTGACGTTAGAATGAATAACTTACACTTGACTGTAGTCGTCTTTGTTTGTGTGCACATCTCAGTTTTTTCCTGGTTTTCAGATTTGTGTGAATTTGGTCTTTTGACATTAAACACTTGTTCTTTAGTCTCCTGCGGATTCATCCACTTTAAATAGAGCTAGAGAGACAGAGAGCGAGCGAGAGCGAGGGAGAGGGCGTGAGCGGCTCGTTCTGTCTGATCGTGTCACTAATCGTTTGTTTAATCCTCCTCGAACATTAAATATTAGACTCAGTTTAAAATCTCAGCTGTCATTTATCACCCTGCTGCCGCTGCTGCTGCACAAACCTCAACTCACTGATCCTCTATTTAAGCAGGTGACAGCAGCCCTGAGACACACACACACACACACACACACACACACACACACACACACACACACACACACACACACACACACACAAAGCCTTTTAATTAATTAACGATCACACAGGACGACAAAGTCTCGTCTCAGTTTGTTTCATTCACGAGATGCGTCGAGTTAAAAGGTTCAGATTTAACGGAGATGAAATAAGAGACGGAGGAAAATATGCTAATGAGCGCTTTAGTTATGTTTTTATTAATTCATGTTCTTAATGGGACCAAAAAGTAATATCTATGTGTTTGATTGTGAGAAATAAAAATACTGAACACAGGTGAAATAGTCTGGTTCTAAACTTCAGTTTCACTTTTTCAGAAACTCTTCATGTTTTAGTTTGCGTGATAACAAAGTGTCACTATCCTCACATTTAAATGTTGTGCCCAAGTTACGAAATAAACTAGATTTTTTAAAACTTTATTCTTGTTCTAGTTTCTACTTGTATCGTCACTTAATCAAAAATGTCTCCACTTTCCCAACATGTCCCGATCGACTTTTTATAACATCCTCACAATTTACATTTGTCCTCAAGTTACCAAATGTCCTCATCAGTTTGTCCTCACGTTCTAAAATAAATTAGTTTTTCCTACTTTTCAAAATCCTCTTTTTCCATTGATGCTGATTTTCTGTATACGTCTCCGCTGGTCCCCACAAAGGTAGAAGAAAGCTGCAGGCTTCAGACTCCGTTGTGTTTCTGAGAGGATTTAGTCTCCAAGTAAAACCTCCTCTAGCTTTACTGAGGCACCGGAGCAAGACTGACCGGCTAAACCTGGACCAAAACATCCTGACCGGCTGGGGACAGAGTGTGTGCACACGTGTAAGTGTGTGTTACGGGTGTAATTGTGTATTATGGGTGTGTGTGTGTGTGTGTGCCACAGGGTGTGGATTTGACCCTGCCCCTGGAAGTGTGTGAACATTCCTATAACAAACGGAGGTTACAGCGAGTAAACAGGGGAACAGGGCTGTGTGTATGTCTTTTTTCTGTGTGTGTGTGTGTGTGTTGTATTTATAAATATATATATGTGTGTGTGTGTGTGTGTGTGTGTGTGGTGCCGGTGCTGCTCCCTAAACTGACACATTTTCAATCACATGGTTTAGTTCGGGGAAATTGTTGAAAAAGAGGGAAAAGGGCAGATTTCTGCGGCTCTGTGGGCAACAATAGGACAAGCCAGGATTAGTTTTTCACTTTGTGCGTCTGTGTGTGTGTGTGTGTGTGTGTGTGCGTCTGTGTGTGTGTGTGTGTGTGTGTGTGTGTATTCTCAGACAATGCCCTGGTAGCCAATTTGTAATATATAGTCAGCCTTGAAAAATGGCCCAGATCTCCCCTTCGCTGTCTGCAATTTAGCTCTGCTGGCGCCCGGCAATACCTATTGTACTGCCTCCCACCACTGCCATTTGGGCCTGATGGAGTGTGCATTTGTACTTTGTGTGTGTGCATGTGTGTTTGTTTACTTGCTTATGTGCATTTACCCATGAGTCTGTCTTTGTGTGTGTGTGTGTGTGTGTGTGTGTGTGTGTGTGTGTGTCTGTGTGTGTGTCCATCCAGCGTGCGCGACTGTGTTTATTCTCAGGTTATTGAATTTTCTGTTTGTGAGCCAGAGTGTGCACGTGTGATTATGCAAGTGTGTGTGTGTCTCAGTTTGTGTAGTTGCATTGTCGGTGTGTGTGTGTGTGTGTGTGTGTGTGTGTGTGTGTGTGTGTGTGTGTGTGTGTGTGTGTGTGTGTGTGTGTGTTTGATGCAGTGCAGTTACTCGTCCACTTTACCAAAATGACAGCGACACCTGAAGGCATCAATCTGGACCCAGCGGAGAAAGTGAGGATGGAGGGATGAAGAGAGGGATGGAGTGATTTGTTAAAAGCAAACAGAGACGGAGGGAGAAGGCTATAGGTAAAATAGATTTATAAAGAAGTGAGGACTGGAGTAAATGAAAGGAGAGAGGGAGTAGGAGGAAAAGTGGGAGATGGAAACAGATTTAAGGATGTGAGAAAGAGAGGGAGGGAGAAAGAATGAAGGAGATAAAAAGAGTGGTGAAGTTTAGGACGACTGCTGGAGGAGAAAGATGGGAAGAGAGAAGGAGAGAAAGGGAAGAGTGGGAGTGAGTGGAATGGAGGAGAGGAAAAGAAGGGATGGTTTTCAGACAGAAAGAAGAAGGAGGGGAGCAATGGTGAAGGGGGGCATATGGAAGAAGGAGAATAGATGGTGGGGTGAGGAGGTGAGGAAGGAAGGAGGAGTAACAGAACATGAAATAAAGGGAGGAAGCAGAAAGAGAGATAGAATATAAGACAGAAAGAATCTGAGCAACAGAGTGAAAGAGAGAATAAAAAAGAGGGAGAGAGAGGAGGTGATTGGCGGCCTCGCTCTCTGCAGATGGAGGTCACTTCACCAAAGGTTCACACGGCCGAGTGGAGAGGTCAGCTGAGAGAGTGTGTGTCTGTGTGTGTGTGTGTGTGTGTGTGTGTGTGTGTGTGTGTGTGTGTGTGTGTGTGTGTGTGTGTGTGTGTGTGTGTGTGTGTGTGTGTGTTGTATTTCTGTCCTGTTAAACGTGAGAAAACCGTTTGATCAAATGTGCAATTTAAGTTTAAAACTCCCGTTTATTTTAATAACTAAAGTAAATAAAGTAACTAAATAACTCTCTTTAAGTAACAAAAATACAAATAGATAATAGTAATCTGTAATCTGCCCCCCCCCCCCCGCCGCTTACAGCGTCTGAAACGCTTCTTTAAAATCTGTGTTGCACGATAACAGCGCTAACAAACAAATAAACAAACTACATTTCCCATGATGCATTTCACCAGGCATCGGTCACTTCTACTCATCTTCATCAGTTGACTCATTTGCATCTTTTCGTTCCCTCTCATGTTCTGCAATGAGAATAAATCTACTTGAAACCGATAATGAGCACGACTCTGCAGATGTTGCATCGGGTCTAAACCAGTTAATATCCAGGTGAAGATTCACGATGCAGATGTTTCTGATCATTTCTCTGTTGAACCTCGTTGGACAATCAAACCTGAGCCAGAAACAAAACCCACTTCTCCTTCTTCTGATCTTTTTTTTTGTATTTCTTCCACCCTCCCTCCCCCGACAGCAGCGATATGTTTCCTAGTCATGCATCAAGAGATCAAATCTAAAAGTAATACAATCTCTGGACTCACATCTCGCCGCTTTAATTTGAAAAGCCAACTCTCGCTGCCTCCTCTGGTAGAAGTGGAATAAGTTATGCCGCCGCCGCCCTCGCTTCACCCTCTGACAAGAACAATAGCGGCCGGCTCGCCTCAGAAAACTGTGTTCGACAATAATACTTGTCCACAAAGCAAGACCGACAATGTCAATGGTTTTATGGTGCGCTACACAGTGCAGCTAATGTTCTCCTGCAGCCAGCATCGCTTCACTGCCTCCCCCCCCCCCGCTCTCTCTCTCTCTCCCTGTGTGCCTCGCCCTCCTTCCACCTCCCCTGTTTTCTCTTCTTCTTCTCTTTTATTCTCCTCGACTCGCGCTCGCTCCCTCTCTTCGTATGAAAAATCCATTCCGGCATGGGTTTTGACAGCCTGTCTTTGGTGGGTGTGTAAAATTCAAATAATTCACTGTGCATAGACAGTCACTCTGGGGCCGCTTTGTGTTTTCGTATTTGACTCCGTGTCACCTCGCCTGCCTGTCGAGTCCCAGTCGGCAGCGTTTAGCTTTTCAAAAAAAAAAAAAAAGACAAAAACTCACCAAACTGCAGGTGTGTTTATTTGGGGTTTATTATTGTTTCAGTGGAGCAGCTGCTTCTGCGACAGGAAAATAACATTCAGCTGTTTTCTGTGTTTGATGTTGGACTTAAAAAGCTTCAGGTTCCAGCTCGTCTGTGTTCCGATGATTTACTGAGAGCGAACTCTCTCACTCTCATGTGAGAAGTGAAATATGGACGAGGTCCGAGGACAGGACGATACAAGAAGTGACTCAAGGTGACGACGGCGTGCAGCTGGGGATCGTTTGGGTTTTTTTACGATACCGGTGCTAAATTGTTAGATTTAAAAACGTACTGACGCCAGAACCTTTTTTATTTCTTTAAAAAAACACAAAACAACATAGTTCATTCCTCTGCTTTCAAAATACAGAGTGGATTCCTGTCCGGAGCTCGTCGGCACTCAACGGGTTCGGGTTTAATATTAATCTGAAGATGATATTGAGGTTCAAGGTCATGTGGGTTGTTTGTGTTTACACTGCACAAGTCTGTAAACAAGGAAAACAAACAATAACCATGTGTGAATGGAGCTCGGGTCGGGTTCGGACACAAAAACTGAATTCCTGTCGGGCCAAGCTTTTTTCAAATGTATGCTGAGCGTCACCAGCATCTTAAATACGTTTGTGTTGTTTTCAAACCTTTCACACGTTTCGCTGCAGGATGTTTGTTGTCGTGTCGACTCGAGGAAGCTGCTCGCTACATGCAGATGATTTGATTGGTCGTCAGTTTGTGATGTCACAGACGGACAAAGGGTTTTATTTAGTTTTTTCCACTGAGGTAGAGATGCCGAGTTTGTTAAATGATTCATTTTCTGTTTCTCTGAATATATTTTGCAGTGATTATGACTTCTCTGTTCTTTAATTGGTGCAAAGCTCATAACATTTGTATTTTATGATTCTTTCTTTCATGTGTTTTCTCTTCTTCTGCTTTTCTTTACTTTCTTCTCCATGTCTCCTTCCTCTCATTCTCCTTTTACTCCCACTTCTTCTTCTTCTTCTTCCTCTACCTCTTCCTGCTTCCTCCTCCTTCTCGTTCTTACATTTTATTCTTGTTCTCTATATCTGTTCTTTCTCTTCTTCCTCTTCTTTTCCTCCACTTTTGTCCTTCTCCTCTTTGTCCTTCTTCTCATCTGTCACTTCCTCTTTTCTTTTTCTTCAACCATCTTCTCTATCTATCTTTTCCATCTTTCTCCTCTTCTTCATCCTCCTCTTCCTGCTCGTTGTCTCTTACGGCTGACGTTAAAGAACCTCTTCACGTTTCTTTTGTGTGTTCCACAGTGACCCCTACTGGGAGCGGCCAGCTAATGCAGGCAGCTGCTCCGCCGCCCGGCCCAAGACCCTTCACCTGGCCGGCCAGCAGCATACCTCCTCGCCATGGTAACGTTTGTGTGCGCTCCCAGGAGCAGCAGCAGTACTGGTAGTAGTAGTAGTAGTAGTAGTAGTAGTAGTAGTAGTAGTAGTAGTAGCAGTATTAGTGTGTCTGTGTGTGTGTGTTTTGTTCAATATGAGTTGTGTGAACACTTTGTCAAACTCCTCATGTATCCGTTGTTTATTCTTTTTATCCAAGATCAGAGCTGAAGAGGTTTTTTAAGTCTCTTTGTGGAAAACGATTAGCCTAGCTTAGCTTAGCTTAGCTTAGCTTAGCCTAGCTTAGTTTATCTTAAAGTATGAACATCAAAGGAATCAAAAAGAAAGTATCTTAGAATGTTACTGACTGGAACTGTTACTCCGACACCTATAGATACGTACTTAAAGCAACACTACGTAACGTAGACTCTGACTCGTCATCGCTAACGTCATCTGTGCACGATGGCTGTGTTTTTATCGTCTCGCTTCGTTTGTGCAGGAAGTGAAGATGCGTCGTCCATTTTTATTTACACTCATTGATCATCTATTGTTACTGATCCACGTTTTGTCCGGTGACCAGGATGTGTGTTCACAGGAAGACTGTGAGTTTTGCCAAAAATCAAGTTTGAACGAATTTTACATGAAACACAATTTGTTAAAAAATACAGATTTGTTATTCGGCAGTTGCACGATACAAACGTGACGAACACGTTGCTTCTCAGACGCTCCGTTTTCACAGAAAAACAACGTAACATTACCGACTTCCTTTACCGACAGGTGAAGAGAATAGGTCAAGCTGATAGAGATCGCCCCCTGGTGGATCACGAGTCGTACTACTGCAGACGGTCTCGTGGGCTTTGAGTTAAAACTGTCTGAATAAGAACTTTTCCCGAGTGTTAGAATGAATGTTTAAATTTCAAATTAAAAGTGACAGCTCCAGTGTGTGTGTGTGTGTGTGTGTGTGTGTGTGTGTGTGTGTTTTTTAAACCGCTGCTACAAAATCGTGTCACTCCTCCTCAATCCGTCCCCCCCCCCCCCCATCCCTCCTCAGTGTCTTTGTCAGTGAACAGAGAGAAGAGATTTGACACCAGCAAGTGAACTGAGGCTGGATGTTACAGTGTGTGTGTGTGTGTGT
>NC_047172.1:987373-1014873 GCF_009819705.1 Hippoglossus hippoglossus | reverse complement strand
GTTGGCCAAGATACTGAAAAGGCTAAAAAACGAAAATACAACAATATAACAACATGTGTGGAAAACAGAGAATAAACATAAAATACAAAAAAGGAATAACATGTTAAACATCGTAACGCAGCCCCGCAGCTCGTCTCACACAGAGTTTGAGACAGAGGCTGAAAAGAGGAGCTGCAGCAGTGGACAGTCTGAGGACAGTAGACATCAGAGCATGAAAACATTTTACAGTTATAACACAATAATTAAAATGATCAACATGAACATGAGAAGAACGTTTGTCCTTTAAGATGAAGATTTAAAAGTTGAATCTGAAGTCTGATGTGTTTGATCCGGTCGTCTCTTCTTTGACCGTCTCCACGCCGGTTGAGAGTGAGAACGATAAAACAAAACTCCTCAGGCATCATATGAAGTTTTGTTCCTTTCAAAAGAAAGTTTCTCTTTTACCAAGACAAAACTTTCTTTCTTCAGAAACTTCTGTCGCACCTTAAACCACCTTGAAATTTGCTCCATGCGGTTTCTTGATATAAAATTCACAGTCGTGGATGGAAAATAAATTTGCCTCTCGACTTGTTTTAATACAGAAACTTTGATTCAAACACTTTTCAGGACAAAACTAAAGTCGTCTCCTTCTGTTTCAAACTAACTGTGACACAACTTCAAACACATGAAAGTCGTCGTTTCGCTCCATTAAAGGCTGCGTGTGACGGGCGGGCGGATAAAACGTCTTTTTAATAATTCAGCCTGCTCGTTGAGGAACGGTAGATTTTTCAATTAGTGTAAATACACTGTAAAAACATGTGAATGAAGAAAAGTAGAATCTGGTGCTGGTGTGGAGGCTGATAGAGGGAAAGCCTACAGCCGAGCTCCGCCTCTGATGTATGACTTATTAATTTAATTTACTCTGATGAGAGGGGGGGGGGGGGAGAGGGGGTGAGAGAGAGAGAGAGAGAATGTGTAATTCAGTGTTTTTGAAGAAAAGAGAAAAGATCAAACACAAATTAAGTCGAGCAGATCCGTGTAATGTGTGATTTAGAGGCCGGGAGCATTTACAGAAGCTGCTTTTCATGTGTGTGTGTGTGTGTGTGTGTGTGTGTGTGTGTGTGTGTGTGTGTGTGTGTGTGTGGAAACACACTTGTTCACTTGCCATTAAGTTATGTGTTTGCTTAAGTTTGCATGTTAACACACACACAGCGTGATGTGTGTTTCTGCGTGTGACTTAATGAGTATTAGCTCCAGTCATGATGGTAATAGCAGTAGTAGTGCTGGTATTAGTACTAATGTTAATAGTACTCATTATTGTGTACAAGTACTGTATAGTGAAGTATCAGATGTCTTTATTTTACTTGAAATGCAGCAGTTTTCTATGGTGCTTAATTTTATTTATTTATATGTTATAATGAATTAGATTTTTTAAATAGTTTTTTGTATTTTCACAGTTGGTATAATTTCTTGTTTGCTTGTAACAGTGTAATTATCAATACAATTTATTTAGTGTAATGTTAATTATTGCAAAAAAAATATTAAAATTCTTTTAACTTTAATTTAATCAGCACCAGAAAATCTACATCAATATAATTAGTTACAGAAACTCTCATGATTGTGTGTGTGTGTGTGTGTGTGTGAGTGTGTGTGTGTGTGTGTGTGTGTGCGTGTGTGTGTGTGTGTGTGTGTGTGTGTGGTGATCCAGCTGTTGGCTGCAGCAGTTATAGGTTGACAGGCAGCAGCGGTCGCTGTTATTCATGAGCGTCTTTGCTTCATTGTTCAGCCATAATTAATAAAGCACACACACACACACACACACACACACACACACACACACACACACACACACACACACACACACACGGTATAGTGGTGGAAAGAAGGAATTGAAGGACGACCAACCAACAAATGATTTGGACGCATTTTTAAATCATATTTTATCTGGAAAATGTCAAAACCAAAGAATAATGTCCGTCCCAGTTCAGGTTCAGTTCTCCACTGAAGGAGTCGGACACAAAGTGTTGTTGATCGATACTTTCCATCATTAATGTGAAGCTTTTGTAGTCATGTGATATTAGCAACTGTGCGTGTGTGCGTGTTTTTGATGCAACACATGAAACTTGTCACAGTGACGTGTGTGTGGACATGACCCAGAGATCTATTAGTGGTAAAAGTAGTTATTAGTAGTAGCAACACACACACACACACACACACACACACACACACACACACACACACACACACAGAGAGACACACACACACCGCTTCCTCTGCTGCTGATAGACAGGCCAGATGTGTGAGTGTTTGTCTTTTCCTGCACCTGCCTACATTTGTGTGTGCGTGTGTGTGTGTGTGTGTGTGTGTGTGTGTGTGTGTGTGTGTGTGTGTGTGTGTGTGTGTGTGTGACAGCCAGTCACCTTGCAGGTCTGCAGCTCACGGCTTCATGAATAAACATGACTGCCTGTCTATATCCACTCCCTGCTCCACTGCACTCTGTTCTATACTATTCTATTCTATTCTGTTCTGTTCTCTTCTGATTGATGTTGTGTTGTGTTTAAGTGCAGCCGTTTGTTGAGGACTGACATGTCGAGCATCTCTTAAATATTTAAGTTTTTGAATGTGAGTGCTGTGTCTTTGATGTAACAACATGTCTGAGCCGCAGCCTCATTTAAACGTGGAACAGATCAGAACTCGGTAGAAAGATTCAAAGTTTTCTTTTGTGTTGTGCACAAACACACTTCAGGAACAAGCCCTGGCCGTTAGCAGCAGCTCACCTGACGTGTGCCTTTGATTTCTCCTCCCGCCGCCTTTGATTCAAGAATCGTTTTTTTACGATGTGAACTTGATCTCGAACTTTAATTGGATTCAGATCTGCTCGTCTTGTGGGCAGGAGGCCGTCAGCTGTCAGAGACCGGGGGGGGGGGGGGTGAAGCGGCGGCAGCGCTGCCTGGAGTTAGCGCTAATTAACCGAGTAGCTGTTTTATTTTGTAAGGGGATCATTCATCGTGGGTCTTTGATCTCGTCTGGAATGAAAGATTTTCTAATGATTCTGAACTATCAGCCTGAAAAGAGCCACAGTTTATCTGAGTGGATGTTTGGTCCTCGAGTCCTTTCCTCTTTGGAGAAATCACATCAGCTGATTAAAGAATTCACGAGTCATAAAGAGGGACAGACAACCAGCTGAGGCAGGGACACAGATTCTGTTACACATGACACACAGGATGTCGACAGAAACATGATGTTCAGTTTCCTTTTCTTCTAGTTTTCACCAGATTTAGTTGATTTTGTTAATTTTGTTATTTATGGGCTGTTACAGTTCTATGTCTATGCCATCACTACAGCTGTCATTGAGAAGGTTTTGGTTTATTGTGCTCACGATATACTTGGACCTAATCAGCTGGACGTCGTCTTTACTGTGAATTTATACTGTTTATACCTCGAAACACGTTTGCTCTGTTTGTGCTTCATGCACATTTTGGATTTCCGTACAGCCTCCGTCCTCTTGTAGAATAGAGCACATGCACGCTGCTCCTGGTGGTGGAAACATAAGAAATCTGTGTTTTTAATAAATGCTGCAAATTTGACTTTGTTGTGTGACTAATATCCTGGGTGTCGAACAGGTTCAAACCTTTATTTTAGCAGCTATATTCGAACTACACACTGGAAGACTGGGTTTTAAAAGCTTTAACTGTGAATCTGACATCAGAGAAACTAAAGAGAAGCAGAGGAGGAGACGCAGAGAGACAGAGAGACAGAGAGACAGAGAGAGGAGTGAAGACAGGCTGCAGGTTGTAAGGCCGACCTCGGGCCTCAGGTTAGCTCCTGCTAAACTGCAAATGTGTTTGTGTGACAACGAGACGGAGAAGCCGAGAGACGGATACAAAGGCAGCGAGGCAGGCGACGAAAGAAGAGGACGGACAGAAAGACTGTCAGAGGAGCTGATTTAATGCTGTCTACAGGCAGACAGACGGACAGACAGACACAGGGTCATCATCCAGCCTGTGTCACCCCGTTTTGTGGAGATTCAACTGTGAAAGTCTCCCTCAGATTGGCTCTCAGTCGGTCGTCAGAAGTCTATCTGTTCGCGCTTAGTCGGAGAGACACGCTGCATTTAGAAACCACTCTCTCGCTCTCTCTCTCGCTCTCTCTCTCGCTCTCTCTCTCGCTCTCTCTCTCTGCGCTTCCTCTACCTGTCACTTGTGCCTCTCTCGCCCCCTATCTCCCCCTGTGACTGCCCGCCTCCCCCGCCTCCCCCTCCTCCCGCTCCTCGGCAGGATCTCAGCCTATTTCTTCCAGTTATGGTCCACTTGCTGCGTGGAGAAGATTTAGCCGGCAATCCCTCTCTCAGATAGGACCAAGGCAGGGGAGGAAGGCCGGGCCGGGCTGAGCCGAGCCGAGACAAGATAATAGTTAAAGAGCGACACCGGCTGAAGGCATTAGCGTCAGAAAATGAGGTGTTAAAAGTTCCACGCAATCAGACGCAGCGTGGAACAGATTGTGCTTCAGATAAATGCTCCGGAGAAGCACTGCACCAAACTCCATTTGGAATTCTCATGTTTTTAAGACACAACTTTCACAACGTAGGAAATAACTTTAGAAGGATAAGTAGCAATAGAAGTACCCTAAGTAGTACTATTACCAGCGGTACCAATTACAGACTAGCAGGTACTATACTAGGACTAGTAACTGCAGTATTAGTAGCTCCAGTTGTACCAGTAGTAATAGTGAAGCAGTGTTTCTACCAGTAGTAGTATTGTTAGCCCAATTAGAAGCAGTAGTAATGTTACCAATAGGGGCAGTATTACAAGTAATACCAGTAGTGTGGCGATAGTACTAGCGGTAGTAATACCAGTATCAGTAGGTGTATTAGTAGTAGTACAAGGCAACGAGTATTAGGTCATGATACATTATGTATTGAACAAGATTGAGACATAAACTCCTCAGGAAGATGTTTACTGACGTTATGGGTAGTGGAGGAAATGGAGACGTGTCGTCCATCTTTATTTACAGTCGACGAGAATAACGTTACAAGTGGTTTCTTCTTTTGTTTGCTTTGAAAATAAAAACCTGGCTGCGCCCCTGATTACCAATATTTATGTCAATATTAGTAATAAACTAATGGAGTCAGTAGTAGCTGCAGCAGTATTACCACCAGCAGCAGCTTCACCAGTACCTGTATCGTACTACCAGTCGCTCCAGTCCGTGTTGTCCTCTGAAACCAGCTTACATTTCTTTTTAAGGTGGACCCGTCTGCGATCTGTGAGCTGAACCTTTATAGAGTCTGTTTAATTATCAGCTCCACAGTTGTTTTACTGGGATTGAAAAGCAAACGGGGTGAAATGGATGAAGAGGAGTTTTACTGCCCAGTTAAACAAGCTCCTCGGATTAAAACACAGGCTTGTTGGTGAGCTGCTGATTTACAGTGTTGTCCTTGTTGTTGGTAATTTACTAATTGGCTCAGTGTATAAACTCAAATGGGAAATAAATCCTCATTTGTTTGCTGCTGCACAGAACATAATGGAATGAAGTGGATTCTCCACCTTGTTGTGTAGAGTTGTCTTTAATATGAATATGAAACACGTGTTGGATGTTTAGGACTGTGTTTAACGCTGAGCCTGATGACCACAAGAGGGCGCTGTTTACGCTGATTCATCTCATTGAAGAGAAAAACAATCCAATCGTACATGTAGACATGAGGAGACCTTGCTCCTATACGTCTGATGTTATGAAATAATATTCAAAATACAAATAACAAGAAAAAGAAATTCCTTAGCAACAACTCCGTGATGTGTTTCTTACTTCTGGTTTAATATCTGAATTTTGAGAAACACTTTTTCTGTTTTGAGTTTTATTTGAGGAATCTCCTCTCGGATCAAACACTTCACTCTCGGAATATTTCTCTGTTCCACCATCTTTGTCTTCGGCTAAATCCATAAGACTGTGTTTGAGTTGGAAAATGGAGTTTTCCAACTCAAACGGGACCAGCAGCGTTTCCGAACTTCCGTAGCTGTGAGGACACTCTGTGACGTGACGCATTCCCAGGTCCTGTACCACAAACGTTATATAAATCCTAAACCTTAACCAGAACCTGGTTAAACACGAGCCTGAAACCAAGTGTTAACCCTCAATCAGCCCATTGAAGCTGAAGTTCGACCAAAATGTCCTCATAACTAATGGCTGTCAACCACATGTGGTCCTCACAACCATAGGAAGACACATTCTGGAATACCACCTGTAGCTGAAAGACACACACACACACACACACACACACACACACACACACACACCGTCTGGTCTAAATTCTTAATCATCGCTGGACAAAAGACGCCCCCCCCTCGCTCCTCTTTCAGTCTCGCTCTCTCTCTCCTCCGGCTGTTCTTTGTGAAGGTCTCTCGCCCGGTCCAATTGTTCTTCCTGTGGGTGTATGAACCTGTCGGGCTGACAGGGAACTCCCTCTGGAGGGCTGAGATCACAGATGCTCTGCTGATGGGATGTCCAGTTAGTTAGCAGGCAGACACACACACACACACACACACACACACACACACACACACACACACACACACACACACACACATTTATTCTCATTTGCGTGTCACACGTGGTCACACACAGTTTGACCATCATGTCTTCATTCAAGGACGAGCGTCAGACACCAGCACACACACACACACACACACACACACACACACACACACACACACGCCCACAGACACACACACACACACACACACAGACAGGTCCATCTGGCCATGAGAGGTGGTAATGTGTCTGCAGGGCAGGCAGGAGGCCGGCTGTGTTTGTTGGACGCTCCAGCGAGTCCGCCAGGTCCTGCCATGATTAAGAACTCAAACCCACCCTTGTGCACCGTGTGTGTGTTTGTGTGTGTGTGTGTGTGTGTGTGTGTGTGTGTGTGTGTGTGTGTGTGTGTTTGTTTGTGTGTGTGTGTGATAGAGAGAGGAAATGAAAGGGAGAGATAATTAAAATGCCAGAAGATCTTTGCTGCTCCAGCCTGAACCAGACAAAGAGACAAACTTCTTTGTTAATTGTTCTTAACAACTTTATCTAAGTTGTATTGACCATCGGAGGATTTTACTTTTACTTTAAATCAATATATAGGTTATAAGAGTTGGTTCACACCAATTAAACAAAGCATATCGTCTCACCGCGGGAAAACAGTCATGCAGATTATTTAGCTTTAACATTGATTTAAGGTTTGATACGATAGTTTTAATCCAATGGGTTTGTATGTTGCTGATTTAGCTTCAGAGGGAAGAGAACGTTCTCAACCCGTAAAGAAACACTTAAATAACGTGATCTGAATATAAATTTGGATTCAGTCACTTTGCGGATCCAGTTTAAAAACACAGAGTCACAATGTATTGGCTCCAGTTGATGTCAGAGATGGCAGCTAACGTAGACGTGTCGTCCATCTTGACTTAGTCATTGGTTCTTTGAGAAACCCTAAACGTTCTCCGGATGAAACATAACAGATCCACGTGAGCATGAACCGGTTTTTCCCACTAATTCTTACCTATTCTGAAGAACTTCAGAACTTCCCCACAGCAGAACGTGTAGCGTGCAGAAGCTTCCAGTAATCCCTGCCGGCCCGGTCTGACCTCACCTTTAGAAATGTTGTGTATAGTTTACAAAAGCTCTCAGTTTCAAACTGGGGCCCCTCGCAGCATTCATTAGCATAACTTGCCCCTGGATGTCCAGTCTCGCCCCGTGTGACCCCGTGCCGCCCGGCTTGTCCCCACGTGACCTCATCTGGCCCCGTTTGCTCGCCGCGGCCCGGGATTGAAGCTCCGCCGGGCGCTCCGCTCGCTGGTTATAATTCCTCACGCTCGCTCGTATCATAGCGCGCAGCCCTCTTCACACAGACGCCCACACGCAGCCATTGTGAGTGTGAAAAGCTAAAAGCTATTGAAGTTAATTGCACCAACAAAAGCACAAGGAGTGTTTATGCAAATGGTCCTCTCATTCTGCCTCTCACCGCCTTTCCATTCACTCCCCTCTCCTCCCTCCCTCCATCCATCCCTCTGTTTCCTCTCTACACATTTCTTCTCGTCGCAAATCTTCAATATTCCCGCTTATTGTGATCACATTTTCATTTCTGTTTCACCTCATGTCTCCATCTTCACCTTCCTCCGTCCAACAGTCCAACGCTGAGACCACACAGATCAACGGACCAGTCAGAGGTCAGGGTGTGTGGATGAGGAGGGCGGTCTGCAGGGGTCGTCACGGTTACGTCATTATTAAAACAGTGGAAACCAGTGGAGGGAAACGAGATGAGCTGTGATGTTTGTCAGGAGGAGAAAGATGAGCTTCGGTCAGTGATTCATTCACTCGGCTGTATCGGCTGCTTCTATCTTTATGTCCAGCAATAGAGCCTCAATACTGTGTGCGTGTCTGTGTGTGTGTCTGTGTCTGTGTGTGAGTGAGAGGACAATATGAATAGTGATTAGAAGGTCTGATAAGTGACATTTCCTCTCGGCGCAGGCTTTTATCACCATATGCACACACACACACACACACACACACACACACACACACACACACACACACACACACACATGCACACACAGAATGATATCTTCCTCTGTTCCTGGTTGTAATTTACAAGCCTGTATAGGAATGTGTGTGTGTGTGTGTGTGTGTGTGTGTGTGTGTGTGTGTGTGTGTGTGTGTGTGTGTGTGTGTGTGTGTGTGTGTGTGTGTGTGTGTGTGTGTGTTTTAACACAAAGCTTTGGACCAATCGATCTCCTTCCAAAAAGTCTTCTTTCTTTCTTTTTCATCTGGCCCTTCTGATTTGTTTCTTATATTTTTGTGGGATGATTATCGACACGGGCATCAGCAGCAAAAACAACAACAGGAGGTGAGGTTGGTTTTTCGGAGGAAAGCGGAGGAGAGCGAACGAGGTGTAGGACGGCAGCAGCGAGAGAGCGAGCGTGCTGTGAACCGCATCCAGCATCAATTATTCAGCTTTCTGTTGCTTCGTACAAACAAGATCTCTGGCAGGGAGGACGACACACACAGAGCGGCAGAGCAACTCTGAAAACTAGACAGCTCGATATTAGAAGCAGAGAGAAGTGGAGAAGAGACAAATTAAATGGAGGCTGACAGAACGACAGCAGGGAAAGTAAACCCAGAGGTCACACACTCCAAACACAAAGATTGTCACATGTTTAACGTGTAATCTGACGCTCAAATATGCCAATATTAGTATCAAATATTTAAAGGTTATGTAACCGACAGAGCAGACATTGATTCACGTGATTCTCCTGCGTGTCCGGCTTCTCTCTGCAGAAACTGTTCTTCAAAATGAAAGTAAACCATCGTCTCAGAACCAAGCTCCACCCCCAGTGGGGCACCGCTGCGTTTGATAACTCAATTCAGTTGTATTTGTTTAGCACCAAATCACAACATGCATTATCTCATGGCCGTTTACATAGTAAGGTGGAGGTTTTATAGAGAAACACAACAAGCAGCACTGACGACAGTAGAGCTGAGGTATTAATCTGGTTGGACAATGTTTCTCTAAAGTGTTTAGGGACAAATATAATGACATCAGTCTGTCAGGATTTAGAAGTAAAACGTTCTGGCTCATCCAGGCCTTAATGACCTCAAGTGATTAGATTCCTAGAGAAGCACAGCTTGGTGTCATCTGCGTAACAACGGATTTGTATTTGGTGCTTTTTGATGTCCACTGCTGCAGCTCCTCTTTTCAGCCTCTGTCTGTAACACTTGGTTTTGGCTCCTGTCTCTTTAAGACCCCCCCCCCCCCCTCCTGATAAAGTCCAGGTGACATCACAATGATACAGAAGTTTGGAACGGACGACTGACTTTGAAAAACCATTAAATGTCTCCTTTGTTCTGACGGATAGGAAGCAGTGTAAAGATGCGATATTCATAATATGGTGCAGCAACATTTTGAATCAGCTCAGTTCACGTAAAGGAGTAGATGTTCTGATTTATCTCTAACCTTTGTTCAAGCCTCTCGGGTCGTGTCACTAACCTCCCGACCTGGTAAAAGTTAACAGGAGAAAACTTTGTCTCATTCAATCCTTCATTTGCTCGATGCAGTAACACAGTGTTTACTCAATACCAGAATAAATCGGAAAGAACGAAGCAAAGAAGGAAAAGAGAGAAAGATCCTTCTTTGTGTTTACCTCATCTATAATAGATGAAGTCAAGCTCACCCGTTGTGTGTGTGTGTGTGTGTGTGTGTGTGTGTGTCTGTGTGTGTGTGTGTGTGTGTGTGTCAGTCTGGCCTCAGCACCAGGTTGCTGTAACCTGCTTTGATCAGTCGCAGCAGAGAGGTTGGCAGCGTGGCGCCGACAGATGTGTACAGAGGCTGTTGTTGGCGTGTTCGTACGTTTCTGAGGGTAAATCACAGGCTGGGCTTCAGGTGCGTTTTTAAACGGCCTGAGGTTGTTTAAAAAGCAGAAGTGAGTTTTTAGGATCGGATCAAGGGACAAATATGGTCTCACTTGTTCACTGAACTTCCACATGAAAGATGTTAACATGTATGAAATATGACCTGAACTCGGACAGTTTTACTCAAACGTCTGAACATCATAAAGTGAATATTTGGTACTAATCGTGATTTCATGGCTTTCGTGGATTTAATCACTTTTAAGCTGGACAAATATTTAACTTTTATCGAGAAGAAAGGTTTTAAGTTCGGCATCAAACTTCACTTCTTTGTTCACGAGAGCAACGTCTGTGTTGAGTGTTGTTTCGCTTCGAGTTCTTCCACGTGTCACACAACCCGCCCACCCAGGCCTGTTTCCACACACTCGCACTTACTTACGTTTTCAGTTTCTATCGACAGGACTAACGTTACGTGGAAATAACCGATGTAAACGCGCCGACCCGTCTGTCCTGCAGTTGTCATAACGCTGGTTGATATTGCTTGTCAGTGTTATAACGCTGGCTGCTGAGGACGTCCCGAGTGGGGGAGGTCTTCTAGCCCTCTCCCTGGTGGCTCTGTTTGGAGGCAACACTCCCAGCGAAGGACACTTCATATCCAGGGCTCGGGCCACGGGAGAGGAATCAGGACATCTGGGTTGAAGGACTTGTTGAGATTTCCTGCCTCATTTTCTTCATAATTCCCCCAAATCTGATGAATTTTGTTCCGATGGTCAATACTGAGGTGATGATATCTCAATGTAAATAGTGTGAACAGTGTGTGTCCGTGTGCAGGTGTGTTTGGAAGTGTGTGTACTCGATGTTGGAGGTGTGGGGGGGGGGGGGGGGTTGCAGGCCAAAGGTATGTTGTTCTGACTCTGCTGCCAAACTAATTAGCTCTGTCGAGCACGGCGGCCTGTGGAGAGGCTGCACCACACACTGAGTGATATTCTGCCAAAACACCTTTTTGCTTCTCGCACACACGGACCTCAAGTCCATAAACACCTGAAGCACACGTATAAAAACACGCAGACGTCCCTCTGTCAGGTCCTGACACGGCCCTGGCCTGGGATGCTACCATCTTGTTATCCGAGCCAAAGGTGTGGATTCCACTGCTTCGTCTGCATCACACGTTGCTTCACTTCCTGGACGAGTTGGATACAACTCTCTCATATTTGTTCATAAAGGAAAGGATCTAAAACCAAACATTTAACCTCATTAACGTGTTTATAATGTGTTTTTATATGATACAAGACAGAATGGTATATAGGGAAGCAATCCCTCCATCGTGGGGGTGGGGGGGGGGGTTCTCTCTTGTAGCATAATGAGAGATGAGAAGCCGGACGTAGCTAATTATCTGTTTTTAAGTTTAAGTTAAGTTTAAGCTGATGTAGCTCAACGTTCTTGATCAGGACCAAGGATTAACGTTAGCGACATATCGATAACTTGAAAAGCTAATTTAGTTATGTCAGAGATTGAGATCAGGACAAGGACCAAGGTTTATCTTTGACACATAAAAACATTAACATTCTGATACATTCTGACGTTAATGCAACTATTCAATATGATTTATTAATATAAAGGAGAAGAAATGTGTTTTTCAGGTTTTAGTTTTAGCACAGAGCTGAAGCCAGGACCTTGTTAGCTTAGCTTCCTCTGCTATATGGCTGCTACTTAACCAGAGAAGTCTTCTTCCACGGCTGCAGATCAGGAACTGTTCATACGAATCGTTTTGTACGACTGCGACTAACAAAGATGAACGACGCACGAGGAAGTCATTTTAGAAGGTGAGAGAAAGGAAGGATGAAGAATGCGTGAGAAAGAGAGAAAGACAAAAGCAGGAAAGATGGAGAAGAAGACGTTTATAGAAGTGATGATAAGAGGACGACAGAGGTAAAGAAGGAAAGGAAATAGAAATGGAGGTGAGGCACAAGGAGGGAGGAAATAAGCAAAGGAGACGAGGAGGTAAAAAGAGATAAATGCATTAAAATGATGACAAATAAAATGTAAATAAGGTTAAAGTGGAAGGAACAGAGGCACAGAAAGAAGGGAGGATGGAAGAGGAGAGAATGAAATGAAGGATAAAAGAAGCTGTGGGGTGGAAGTAGAGAAGAGCAGAAGGAAGGAAGGATAGAATATCAGGAGGTGAAGTTAAAGAGTAGGTGAGGCTGGAGAAAAGCAAAATGAGAGGAGGATGAGGAAATATGGTGAAAAATAAAGTAACGAGAGTGATGAAAAGTAAGAGAAGAAGAAGTGATGAGGAGGAGGATGGAGGATGTCAGGGGAGGAAGGACCATTCACTGTCTGATGGCCGTCAGCCAGAGAGGAGGAGGAGGAGGAGGAGGAGAAGAGTTGTTTCTTTGTTTGAAGGTTACAGGAGGACAAGGAGAGAGAGAGAAAGAAGAGAGGGAGGATGTGATGGAGACAAAAGAGAGAGAGGAAGGAGGAATGATTGCAGCGGGAGAAAGAAGAAGAAATGATAAATACACGAAGAGAAAGAGGTGTTCAAGTAATTTTGTGTCTCCAAGGTGGAAGCAGCTTTTATACCATTAACGCCGCCTGGTGTGTGTCTGTGCGTGCGCGTGTGCGTGCACGTGTGCGTGCTCCTGCCAACTCTTTAACGAGGGACTGCTGCTAATTTCAGAGCTAATACTGAACTGTTCCACACCACTGAACCCAGGGAGGAGGAGGAGGAGGAGGGGAGGAGGAGGACATAGGTGGAAGGAAGGAGTGGGAGAGAGGAGAGAGAGAGAGAGGGGAGGAGGAGGAGGCAACAGGGAAATGAGGAGAAGAAAGGATGTGAGATTACAGACGAGAGGGGACATAGGAAAGCATATAGGAGAGTAGGAAAGGAAATGAGGTAAACACAAAAGATGAGAGGGGAGGACAAAGGGATGAGGGGAGAGGGGAGGAGGAAAGGAAGGAAGGACACTATGGTGGAGAAAAGTGGGGGAGGACAAGAGGACAACAGAGGAGATGAGAGGAAAAGAAGAGGGGAAAAGGCAAATAGGTAAGGACATAAGGATGGAAGGGGACAAGTGGAGGACATAGGACAGGAGGGTAAGAAAAGATGAAAGTGGACAAAAAGAGGCGAGACAGGAAGTAAAATGAGGAGGAGAAGAGAAGGTGGGAAGGAGATAAAGGAAGGACAGAAAAGAAGAGGAGATAAGGACAGAGGTGAGAGGAAGGATGGACACAGGAGAGAAGCAGAGGGGAGGAGATGACGGGAGGATAAGGGCAGAGGGGTGAAGAAGGAGGGTATGGGGGTGCAAGGGGAGGAGAAGAACAGACAGAAAGGAGAGGTGAGGAGATAAGGACGTTGGAAGGAAAGCAAGTAGGAAACATTTAAGTAAGATTAGGAAGCGAACACGAAGGTAAAAAGAGGGTGAATGGGGGAGAGGGGTGAGCGGAGGTGAAGATGATTAAACCGTCCTGTGCAGCTGTCACCTCCTGTTCTTCCTGCATCCCTCTTTCATCATCCCTCGTTTCTCCCGCTGCCCTTCAGCATCTGGGATCTGCCTCCATCTATCAGGTTCCTTTGTTTCTTCATTTCCTCCCTCGACCTCCGACCTCCGTCCGGCTTCTCGTGGTCACGTTCACGGCCTGAGTCCGCGAAATTAACTCAATCTCAGGTGGCTGCAGTTCTCACAAAGACCTCTGGGAGATCGCATCAGAGCCAGAAGCGTAAGATGTGTCTACGAGACCGTGGTGACGGGGCGGGGGGGGGTGAGGACAGACATGAGACGGGCGTGGCTACGGAGGATTTCCTGTTTGTGCCACCATCTTTTTTTCATCCTTGGCTACTTTGAGTCATAGTAACCCCACCCAGAGAGTTAGCCTGTTAGCTTCGTCAGCAGCACACGATGAATCCTGGGATAGGTTAGCCCAAGATGGATCCACCCGTTGGATCTTTAGTTGCTCAGGAATGGATGGACACATTTGTCCGACCTTCGAAATGGGACAGCGTCCGAAGGAAGCAGCTCCTGAATTGAAACACAGCTGTAGTCTGGGTTTTCATTAAAATGTGACTTTACTTTACGTCTTTCCTGAAGGATTGAATTCATGCTCATGCTATCAGTTTATAAATTCGGAGGCTACCTGGAGCAACATCTGCAGCTATGGCTAGCTAGCTGTCCCACGTGTAGCGTTGTTCATGAGCTAGCTGTCCCACGTGTAGCGTTGTTCATGAGCTAGCTGTCCCACGTGTAGCGTTGTTCATGAGCTAGCTGTCCCACGTGTAGCGTTGTTCATGAGCTAGCTGTCCTACGTGTAGCGTTGTTCATGAGCTAGCTGTCCTACGTGTAGCGTTGTTCATGAGTTAGCTGTCCCACGTGTAGCGTTGTTCATGAGCTAGCTGTCCCACGTGTAGCGTTGTTCATGAGTTAGCTGTCCCACGTGTAGCGTTGTTCATGAGCTGACAAACCACACGAACATAAAGGAAACACTTCTTCCTACAAAACTTTGGCACTAGACGATGTTTCGGTGCAAAATCTGTGTAATATGTACGAAGATTCTATACGTAACTTGAACTCCTGAGCTCATGGTTATGATGTAGGAAGTCACGTACACTGTGTGCTTGGCGTTGAAGTGATCAACCTTTGAGAACGGCTTGTTTCATAACGGCAAAATGGCGGCAATATTAAAGTTCTTTTGTTTAGAATCCACAGAGGCTAACGCTTTAGCAAGCTAGCAGTAGGTGTAGCATATTTTGCAGGAAATGACGGAGGGAAAAAAATGTGACTGTCGAGAGTATCAACATTTTCTTCAGATGTGTTGTAAAACTCGGAAGAGAAAAATATCAGCGATGAAAATTACAAAAAAAAACATTTAAAAAAATGTCTGTGAAAACCACTAGAGGGAGCAGCTCTACACGGTGAACACGACCCTATCTGAAGTCAGACGTTGCTCGGCTAGCTCGCTAGGTTCATCATTAGCTACAGCCCAGGAGTCTCGTTTGGAATTACAGATGTAAAGGCTCCAACTTCTTTAAAGTTCTTTCAGTTTCATAAATGACTCTTTATGAAACCATATAAAAGTCTTTATTTGAATCCCTGGTAACTTTATGTCTAACTGGTTTATAAACCTCTCGTAAAAACATTTAATTTAAGAGTTAAAATGAAATAAGAGGACAATTAATAGGACAATTGTCAAAAAGTTTTTGTCCCAGCATCAAATTCAATTTACAGCATTAATTACAAATTTCCGTTGTTGTTTTATTATTTGTTTATTTATGTCTTAAAGTCCATCACTTACAGCAGCGCTCCCAGTAATTTGCCACCCTGCGTTTGCTCATGTCGAATTTTCTTACTGATTCATGTTACTATTCATCTTTAGTAATTAAAACCCTCATCTCATATCCATAAAATTCACATTATTACCCCATAACGTCCCTTATCATATTAGTCATATGAGCTTCGCTTAATTGTGCTGTGTTGTGCATTAATGAATCCGTGCATTAAAGCTTCCTTCCAAAGGAGATAACTGCTGTCGTGAAATTAAATGAGAAATGTCCGGAAGCTAGAAATTAGGTTATAAATATTCAATGAATAAATGATGTCACTGTTAAAATGAGAAGAATGTTAACAGGGAAGTTGGATGTATCTTTGACGTATACACTCAGTGTCTTATAGGATTTAGAGCCACACAAAGATTTAATATAGTGACAGTGTTGGTGGATACAGGGAGAAAATATAAAGATACAGAAAAAAAATCTGAATAAACTGTAGAAAAATAAAAGTCGGAGGACAAATTAAATTAAAAAGACATAATTTATTTGTGGGGAAAACTAATCTACAGTGAAATTTTTGTATTTATATAAAGAATGTTACCGGAGTGTTGTTATTGGTGATTTCATGTAAAACCCCAAAAAATGAGCCGTACAATGTGTTGCATAAATGTTTTAATTAATTTTACTACAATACTACACAAGTGCAAAATAGACCTTTACAGTTTTATCTCAGTTTTGATTTACAGTATTTATTTAAAACACTGTCTTCTTTATGTAAATATTCTGTCTATACGTTATATTTCTATTCACCTGAGGACAAATCTATCAGAGGTGAGAAAAGTGTGTGTGTCTGTGATTGTGTGTGTGTGTGTGTGTGTCTGTCTGTGTGTGTGTGTCTGTCTGTGATTGTGTGTGTGTGTGTGTGTGTGTGTGTGTGTGTGTGTGAACAGCTAACAGGATTGTAGCTAACAGGATGGAGGAAGCTGTAATTCTACTGTAACGTTATCAACATGACTTTCCACCGTGCGGCTGATGTGTGTGTTTGTGTCGGCGGCTCGCTCTGGCCCCGCCCCCATCGATGATGTCACTGTGTTGTTGTCGTGACGTCATTGTTTCAGACGTTGACCTTCTCAGCCCCGAAGTGTTTCTGGGATTTATCTCATTCTCTCTCGTTTCACTTTTATTCACGCTGCCACATTGAGTTCAGTGTAAACTGCACAATCACAGCCGGAGGGAGGGAGAAGCAGAAAAGGTCGTTTGCACATTTTCACACAGTTATAATGACATTAATAGTTTTATCATATTGATTAATAGTTAGATGTAAAGAAATTTCACAGTTTGGGCACTTCTTGTTTTTCTCCGAAAGTCGGATGAGAGTTCACCTGCGTCTCCAGTAAAGAGATAAATCCAGAGAGTCAATCATAATTCTGTTATTTCATCACTGTTGTTTCTATAAAACAACATGTTGTCACCTGGAACTCTGTGTGTGTGTGTGTGTGTGTGTGTGTGTGTGTGTGTGTGTGTGTGTGTGTGTGTGTGTGTGTCTGCTTGCTGTCATGCTCGGGTTGATGCTAAAGCAGCGTGTCAGGCAGAGATTGGTAAAACAGATAGACAGTGTGAACACGTCCAAATACTGCAGGACATTTTCCAAAATGTCTCCATCAGAGAGAGAGAGAGACAGAGAGAGAGGGAGGAAGGGAGAGAGAGAGAGGGAGAGAGGAAGGGAGAGAGGGAGAGAGGGAGAGAGAGAGGGAGAGAGGAAGGGAGAGAGGGAGAGAGGGAGAGAGAGAGGGAGGGAGAGAGAGGGAGAGAGAGAGAGAGAGAGAGAACCTGATATATAATGTTCCTCTGAGCTCCGTTGTTGTTTAGAAACTATTAAATACACATCAGTTATCACAGTGTTACACGCACACACACACACACACACACACACACACACACACACACACACACACACACACACACACGCACACCAACAGATCCACTAACTCCTCCTGCTTGTTTAAAAACTAGTGTCCAGTATTTTACTCGTTCTTCTCTTCTTTTTTAAACATCTCTCTTTCTCCCCTCCAGTCTTTTACTTCTAACTCCTCCTTTTCTTACATCCCTCCTTCCTCCTCTTCCTCCCTCCCTTCTCCCTTCTCCTCAAACTCTCCTCTTTTCATTTGTCCTCTCGTCGTTCGTATTATTCCTCCTCTCTAAATCTGCCTCTCATGTCCCCCTCTTTTTTCATGCTCTCTCTCTCTCTCTCTTTCTGCCCCCCCCCCCCCCCCCCCTCTCTCTCTCAGTGGGATGCATGGAGTTACCCTCAGTTCTCTGTGGGAGTTCACACTGATCCCTCCATCACTACAATCCTACTGGAGTGTGATTATCCTTGTGATGATGCACACACACACACACACACACACACACACACACACACACACACACACACACACACACACAGACACACACACACACACACACACACACACACCTGTCCTTCTCATCAAGTTTTATTTCTTTATTTTATTCTGTGTTTTTTCGGTTTTATTTATTTTCCACCCAATTAACAGAAGTATCATATTTGTCACGAGTTGTCACGATCAATGAACCAAACTACATATAGTTATTGATCATCATTATATACAGTCACCTCACACACACAGACACACACACACACACACAAAGCTTTTACTCTGGTACTTTGTGTGTCACACACTGAGCAGGTTATTGTGTCTTTATGATCAATACAGGACTTTAAAGATCATCTATAGGACCTGTCCTCTCTCTTCTTCTCCTCTCTCACTCGATCCCTCCTCCCTCGCTCTTCTTTCTCTTTGTTTCTCTCTTTCTCCTTTTAATTTCATCTCTTTTATTGCCTTTCAACTACTCTCCCTTTTCTTTCTTTCTGTCTTTCTGTCTTTCCTCAGTGAGTAGATTGGTTTTGGCACTCAGTCCCTTGATCAGTGATCACACACACACTCACACACATTCTCACACACATACTCACACACATACTCACACACATACTCACACACACACTCACACACATTCTCACACACATACTCACACACACACACACACAAACAGGCAAACACACATAGCGAGCAGTGGTGTCATCGCCATGGCGATGTCAGCAGGCGGGGCTTAATCCAAAGTGACACTTGTTCTCTGCCTTCCTTTCCCATCGCCATGGAAGCAATTACCCTCCTCCTCAAGGGCCTTTTGTCTGAGTGTACGTATGTGTGTGCGTCTGTGTGTGTGTGACCATGTGCGTGTGTGTGTGTGTGTGTGTGTGTGTGTGTGTCTGTGTGTGACCGTTTGTGACCGTGTGTGCGTGCGTGCGTGCGTGCGTGTGCTCGTCCTCCCCGGAGTTGACGGGGTGGAACCTTGGCTGCAGGTCACCTGATTGGCTGAATTGAAAGACAGGGAGAGAGAGAGAGTGGGGGGGTCAGGGGGAGCATCAGAGGAGGAGAGAGGGAGAGAGAGATTAAAAAAGAGGAGGAGGAGGAGAGGGAGAGAGACTTCTCCTCTTTCTCCATCTCTCCAAGCTCAACTTGAATAAAAACTCAAAACTTTTCTTTTCTCTGGACGTGAACTCGTGTGACGATCCAGATGTTTTTATTAAAATGTAAATGTCTTCTCTTAGATTTAAAAAGAAGGAGCTGGTCACTATCGGCCGTTATCTTCCTTTAGAGACACAATAAATAAAAACACACTGACACACATTAATAAGCAACATAAATCAAACAGACTGACACTTCTTTTATAATCAGCTGCAGGAAAATAACGTCCTGTACAGTAGAGCAACGCACACGCACACGCACGCGCGCACACACACACACACACACACTGAATGTTGCTGTGTAATGCACTGGTGGTTCTCCGGCAGTGTGTGAGCTCTAGGTTCCTTCTCGTTCATCCCACAAATCACCTTCTTTATGATTCAAGTGTTTCCCAACTCGAGGCCTTTTCAGGAACAATGCGTCAGCGGCAACGAACCCGTTGTTCTCAGGACGCAGGAATCTGCTGCGGTTGAACGTTGACGCTGCGCACTGTGACCAACACTCGGCCGGCCAATAGAAAGTAAGCACCAGCAAGATATGGAACCCACGATGGAGGAAAAGTCGTATTTTTCTGTCCAAACCCGTCCGAGCCTGATGCAGTTAACGTAGCTGCACTGAGTTTGTGTCACTGTGTCGCACATGGTTATCGCTTGTTTCCCCACGATTAGTGTAAACTAATCTGTGACAGTTGTAGTAGAATGCTTCTCTGTTTCCTCCGTGGCAGCGCTGGTACCAATACTCCTGGTTCTCCTGGTTCTAAAGGTAAAAACAAGGAGGCCTCGACCTGAGCCGAGCTCGTCCAAACTTTCTGGATGTTTTAAAGGACACAGCTGTCTCTCTCTCTCGCCGCGCCGTGACAGACGGGTCAATGCGTTTGCAAACGTTCGTGGAACAACGGCCCAAATACACCGAGTTCCACATCTTTTATCTTGTGTATTTTATTATAACTGAACTAACGTGGCTGCCTCAGACGGCAATGACGTCATGGAAGATTCACAAAGAAGTGAAAAACCCACTTAATGCAGTTTCACAGGTTTCTCTGCCTCACGCAGGACGACACACACGACACAGAACTTACATCGATGGAAACATATTGTCACCATGACGCACACGGGAAATACATCTCTGATGCTTTGTAGGTTCTTTCCATCTCTTGCTCTTTTCTCAGAACATTTTTACTCATTCTGTCGCTCCATTATTTTGTGCTCTCTCTTCTTTCTCCGTGTGCTCAGACACACACTTTCTCTATTTTTTTTTTAATATGTGAACGCCTTAACCAGATTCAAATCTCCGCAGTCTTTGTTTATATTTCGTGTGTGTCTGTGTGTGCGGGAAGATTTCTATCTGTCATTAAGAGATTCAAATGCTGCTGCTGTGTGTGTGTGTGTGTGTGTGTGTGTGTGTGTGTGTGCATGTGTGTGTGTGATGGCTATCAGCGGTCAGGACCTCAAACCTCCACAGATTTCCCCGTCGGCCACCGTGCAGCGCTCCTCTGAGTTTTATCTCCCGCCTTCATCTCTCTCTTCATATTGCTCGCCGTGTTTCTCTTTATCTCATCGAAGACTTTCCTGCATGGATGTTTGTTTTAAAAATATTCTCCCTCTCAGTTTGGCCTCTGTTGATGGATGAGCCGATCGTGTAAACAGATACTCTCATATCTGGACCCAGCAGAAAAATTAAGCACGGAGTTTATTCCAGAAAATATAAATTGAACAAAAATTGAATTTTGCACAAACACAACCAGACGGTATGAACTCAGATGTGCTTCCGCCTTTGGGGAATGAAACTACATAATAGAATTTAAATGGTAAAGGCAATTTTATTTATAAAGCACATTTACATATTGAGGGACTACATTAAAACAAGATGCATGTACAGAAACAGATGTAAAGGTTTATGCTGTACAGATAAGTGAGTGTTTCAGGTCACACACAGTTTGTTGTGTGTGAGTTGTTGCTTGAATTATATCTTGTGTATCTTCTTCAGGGCGATTCAGGATTTTTCTTCAGTCACGTGATTTCCTGTGTGGAATTCTGGGTCATGACTTTCACATTGAGCGTAAACACAAGGACTCGTATCAGCAGTTTCTCTTTTTTATCCATTTTCCTGTTGAAAGTGATCTTCAGTCAGATTGTTCTCCTGAAGTAGTTCTGTGGTTCTAATCAAGGTAACGCTGCGTTTCATTTGGTCGCCTGTTGGTGGCGTCGCATCCTCTTTGTCGGGATCTGAAGTTTTCAGAGAAACAAGCAGAGCGAGCGTTAGCGGCAGCTCGACTCTCAGCCAATCAGAGACGTCCTGAGTCGACTGAACAGGTGACTCTCTCCTGATGATGCAACTCTGCTCGTATGAGCGTGTGTGAGGAGCTCAGACAGTAAATATCTGCCTGACGACAGCCGGTCACATGACTGATGGTCAGTTTGACCTCCAATTGACCTTTCAGCATTTCTACACACTGCCAGAAGAGTCATGGCCGCACACACACACACACACACACACACACTGAAACACTGAAACACTGAAACAGACATATCTTTTCCTTTCAGCTGACAAGCCCTTAAAAAGCCATCGACCCACCTCGCTGAACTTTACGACATCTCACACACACACACACACACACACACACACACACACACACACACACACACACACACACACACACACACACACACACAGACTCACACCTTTCCTGGTGTGACAAGCTCTTTAAAACACCATCAAGTCATCCAGCTGAACTTTACAACATGGTTTCATTTCATGTTTATAAGACCCCCCCCCCCCCCCCCGCTCAACACACACACACACACACACACACACACACACACACACACTCGACCACAACAAGTGTTGCATTTACCTACTCATGCTGTACATGATAAATATGTCGGATCGAGTCAAGGTCAAACACACCTTCTTGTCCACTTACACACACACATGCAGCCGATAGACATTAAGACATATCCGTCGAGAGACATAATTCTAATAAATATAATAAAACCTTATTCTTTCCAAGTTTGTGGAACAAATACATTCCATCTGTCTGGCTGCTCCTCCTGGAGCCACCACTGTTGGCTACACACACACACACACACACACACTCTGTTGTGAATATATAACATTTCACTTTTAGATAAACCCTGTTCTTTACAATTTGTGCTTGTGGCTAAGTCGATTCTATTTTATGCTTTTTCTTTTCTTTCAAAATGTGGGTGCGTGACCCTGAGTTGCAGAAATGCAGTCATGACTTTCGTAAAGTTATAAACGCGAGAGGACAGATCCACACTCAAGTTTCAGCATTTATATACAACCTGATTTACATTTGATGTCTTCTTCACGTGACGAAGCAAAGCGGGTCCTCAGAGAGAGTTACACAACAAATAAAACACAAAGCATGTAATAGATGCTACACAAAAGAAGTAGTATATACAATTATATATATAAAGTGACACACAACAATTGTTAACATTGATAAGTGTGACGTTCTCAGAAAATACAAGAGAGAGTCACTTTAAATTTGTATGCCCATGAATCAAATCAGACTTTATTTAAAAAGCGCCTCCTGTGTAAAGTTGTAAAACAAGTTCTCTGACAGAACACTATTAATACAGCAAAGACGAGACATCAGGGAAATGATAAAGAGGAAGATGAAAGTGAAATAATCAAAAATAGAATCAATTAAAACGTATCAATTAGAACTTTTCTCTCTATTGATGTATTCGTTCTTAACAAAATGATATATCGTTCTTCTCCAGCTTCACTTTAACATTTCACACTAACGTCGTCAGCGCTCACAAACCTTACGGACGTTTGAACCGGACACTGACGCAGGTGGGATTCCTCTGACAGACGGGTCAAAGTGTTTGATGGCGACAGTCGGGGGGGAAATGGCGCCGCACACAAATCTACCTTTGACGTGTACGGACGTTAGCAATTACAACGTGAGACGAGAAAACGAAACGCGACAACAGACGGTTCCTCGCTGCAGCCGCAGGGAGACGCGTCAAACCTGCGACTGTTTTACCTTCAAAACATTTCATAATAAAGTGAAGAACATTTATTAATTAAATAAATTCATCTCCTCTCCTCTCCTCCTTTCGCTCCGTTTGTTCTCCCCGATAAATAAATGACAAACAGTATGAAAATGATATTCTTTGCATGATGACAGCCATTTTTCATCTGTAGCCCTAAACAACTCCTCCTCCTCCTCCTCCTGTTTGTCCGTTATCCCTCCATCTCATCCCTCTTTACACCTCCCTCCCCCTTTTATCCCTCCAACACTTTTTCTCCTGCATTTTTTCGCTCAGGCAAAAATTAATCACCTGTCTTTGTGTATGTGTGAGTGTGTGTGAGTGAGTGTGTGTGTGTGTGTGTGTGTGTGTGTGTGTGAGTGAGTGTGTGCGTGTGTGTGTGTGTGTGTGTGTGTGTGTGTGTGTGTGTGTGTGTGCGTGTGTGTGTGTGTGTGTGGCCGGCAGGAAGCCCACAGAGGTTTTTAGCAGCTGATTTATTGCAGAGTTAATTCATAACGGCATCCGATGATGATGAGAGGCTGCGGGAAAGTATGGTCGTCAATGTTGTTGTTGAAGGGTGAAAGAAAGAGGGAGAGAGGGAGAATAAACAGAGCAGCTCTTTGGTATAAATTAATAGAGTGGAAAGTGATGGAGAGGAGGACGGATGGAGGGAAGGAGTGAGTGCAGTAGAAGGAATGAAGGGGGGGGGGGGGGGGACCGATTGTCGGGGACTTGAGAAATGGGATCACGGAAGAACGTGAAAAGGTTTTTTCTATGAGGTGCGATCAAAAAAAGTTCAAAAATTGTCGTTCATATAAATGTGAACGGCACCTTCTCCAGTGCAGTCGCCTGTCGTCGCTCCCCACACTCCTTCCCCCGCTCTGAACGGACGTCAACAAACATCGGAGACAGCAACACTGCAGCTCCACGTTCATTTTGGGGAAGAGGAAGTGGAAGAGGAGGAAGAGCGGAGGGTATAGGCTGCAATCATGGTGGCGCTGCAGCCGAGGAACCTTCCATGTTTTCAAAGCTCTGTGGATTGGAGGGTTCAGGTTGTTTGCATCTTTGGTCCCGTTGAGAATCAGCGTCTACTGGTTGTAAGAGTCCTGAAAGTTCTCCTGTGATCGGGTCTCACTTCTCCGCTCAATGTGCAAATAAACCCACGCTGTATGTTAACGTCCTGTTGTCTCCGCTCTGCTCCCAGGCTGCAGGCTCTGAGGAAGGAGAAGTCACGTGACGCCGCGCGGTCGCGGCGGGGGAAAGAAAACTTTGAGTTTTACGAACTGGCCAAGATGCTGCCGCTGCCGGGCGCCATCACCAGCCAGCTGGACAAGGCCTCCATCATCCGGCTCACCATCAGCTACCTGAAGATGAGGGACTTCGCCAACCAGGGAGACCCGCCGTGGAACCTGCGCATGGAGGGGCCGCCGCCCAACACCTCCGTCAAAGGTAGGGCTGACGCACACGAGGCTAAAAGACGGGATTCGATGTTTAATGAGGTTCTGTGGAGTCTTCAGGGAACATTGTTGTTTTTCTACCACTGAACAGGAAAGAATGAGAAGTTTTGCAGTGATTGAACTTTTTCTACTGAAAGTTTTATTTTGTAAATCTTCTTCCACTGAGTCGTTGCAGTGATTGATTTGTCGCCTTGTAAACATTCGCGTTGGTTCTTTTGTTGTCGTTCTTATTTGAAAAGAATCTGAATTATTCAAACAAAGACGTAACACTTCCGAACCTGCTGAGCTCTTTCCAGAACTTAGTTTGATCCGCTGTTCGTTCTTGGATGTTGCAGAAAACAATGTTCTGTCGTTCATTGTAGCTTTTATCGGCTTAAATCTCAGAAAACAAATTTCACGGCGGAAGAGAAGCTTTTTTCGTAATGATTTCAAAACTCAACACAGTTGCTCTCATTGTGAAATAATCCATAACCACAGCTTTAGTCACTGATGTTCGGTCTTTGTATTTTTAAATAGTCTTTTGTTATTCAGATGAATCTGAACGTACGAGCGGAGGTGAACCGGGCCGAGCGCGGCCGTGACTTTAAACTGCTGTCGAGCAACGTGGAGAAGCTGCGGACACACACACACACGCACACACACACACACACACACACACACACACACACACACACACACACACACACACACACACACACACACACACACATGCAGCTAGCTTCTGTGCTAAGTGATTTTCTGTGAAGGGAACATTAAGCTTTGATGAATTTCTGCCTGGAGTACCAGAGTATACACAGCACTTGTGAATCTAAGTGGAATTTGCCTTTGAAATGGGCCCTTTGTGCGACGCACTTAGAGCAGAAGAGGAGCGCTCGCTTTTAAAAGGGACGTTTGGGCTCGTAGGAATGACCCAAAGATGAAAGCAAATGGCATGAAATTGTGTGTTTGTGTGAGTGTGTGTGTGTGTGTGTGTGTGTGTGTGTGTGTGTGTGTGTGTGTGTGTGTGTGTGTGTGTGTGTGTGAACTGGGTATTTACCTGCGAGCAGAGCTGTAATGTGCACAAGGGCAAGATTGTGCTTCAGTATGTGGGAATGTGTGAAGAGAAGTAAATGTGTGTGTGTGCCTGCCACGGTGCAACTCTGTGTGTGTGTGTGTGTGTGTGTGTGTGTGTGTGTGTGTGTGTGTGTGTGTGTGTGTGTGTGTGTGTGTGTGTGTGTGTGTGTGTGGAGATACCCTCGACACACAACAGCAGATGGCATCATTGTCGTCGGCTCTTTGAAGAGCCACATGCATTTTAATGAACTGAACAGAAATGTACACACCGAATTAGTGTGTGTGTGTGTGTGTGTGTGTGTGTGTGTGTGTGTGTGTGTGTGTGTGTGTGTGTGTGTGTGTGTGTGTGTGTGTGTGTGTGTGTGTGTGTGTTGTATACTTCCTGTAACACAGGCCTACATCCTGTCAGAGAGAATCACAACATGTCACATTTAACACAAACACTACACCGGAGCTCACCTTTAACCTGAGTCTGATTCCTATGGAAATTAATTGATGACAAAATATAAAATGTGAATAAAGAGTGTGTTACATCATTTAAACACACAAGCACACACACACTTGTCTCTCTATAGTTGTGAGGACACTCATTGACATCATGCATTCCCTTACCCCAACCTTAACGTAAACCTAATTCTAATACATGAAAAAACTAGCCCTGATAACTATAGATAGACAAACACACACACACACACACACACACACACACACACACACACACACACACACACACACACACACACACACACACACACACACACACACACACACACTACTGTACCAACACACATGTTTAACTCTCTCTTAAACACTCACTCACTCTCTCTCTTTCTCTCAGAGAGTTATTGATTTTCTTGTAGCTGCTTTGCATCAGTTCAGGTAATGAAGATGGCCGTGTGTGTGTGTGTGTGTGTGTGTGTGTGTGTGTGTGTGTGTGTGTGTGTGTGTGTGTGTCTGTGTGTGTGTGTGTGTGTGTCTGTGTGTGTGTGTGTGTGTGTGTGTGTGTCTGTGTGTGTGTGTGTGTCTGTGTGTGTCTGTGTGTCTGTGTGTGTGTCTGTGTGTGTGTGTGTGTGTGTCTGTGTGTTGTGATGACTCTTTCTCTTGGACCCGTGAGAATATCCTCATTTCATTGAGTTTCTTTCTCTCTTAACAACTTCTTCTTCTGTCTCATCCTGTCTCTCTCTGTCTCTCTCTGTCTCATCCTGTCTCTCTCTGTCTCTCTCTGTCTCATCCTGTCTCTCTCTGTCTCTCTCTGTCTCATCCTGTCTCTCTCTGTCTCATCCTGTCTCATCCTGTCTTCATGTCATCAGTGACTCTTTCTCTCCGTCCTCCTCCCGTTTACCCTTCATCCCCTGCTCCTTCTCTCTCTGTTTCTCTTATCGTCTCATCTTCATTTCTACCTGAAACATCTGTTTCACGTAGAAATAATTTATTTCACAAATTCACAAAGAAGCAGCTCGTAGATATTTGTTAGTTTTCCTCCATGAACCTCTCCACACCTCCCCCTCTCCACACCTCCCCCTCTCCCATCCTCCTCCATCCTCCTCCATTCTTCTTCTCCTGTCTTCTTCTGTTTCTCTCCTCACTCGATATGTTCTTTGTTCTCCTTTACATGTTCTCCTCTTCCTCTTCCTCGTCTTCTTCATCCCGTGCTTCTCCTCTCTCTCCTTTCACCAATCTTTCCTCTTCCTAACCACCTCCCTCTCTCCTCCTCCTTTTCTCTTCATCCTCTAAACTTTCTACCTGCCTCCTCAATCTCTCCTCTCTTCCTCTGTCTTTGTTTTCTCCTCCTTCACTCCTGACTCCCGCTCTCCTC
>NC_047172.1:964873-984873 GCF_009819705.1 Hippoglossus hippoglossus | reverse complement strand
TGAATTTGAAAATACAATTGTTCTCTCGATGTTTAGTGTGAGATTTAAATCTTGTGTATTTAATGTGCACACAACACGTCCCTGACGGGTTAGGGGCTAACGTTAGCTGCTAGCTAATGCGACTCTCTTCTTGATTTTGTTGCTGTCGTGAGGAATCGTGTCGAGCAGCGTCGTCCTCGGGCGTCTCCTCTTCTGCCTGATTGATTTCAGGAATCATTTCAACGGAGACGCGTGTTCGCGACATGTTGGTTGAGCAACATGAGCTCGCTGATGAAACACTTGCGTGTGAGCTGCAACATTGCTTTAAAAACAAATTGTTATTTTAACGTATTTTGTCAGACGGTTATGAAGGAAATCTAAAAAATAAATGATGGATAAGTGGAAAGGTAAATACAGTTTGCGATGAAAAGGCTTTTTCTTTACATGTTACATATCTGTCTTGAATTGGTCGGTCGCCCACATCTCCGCTTCGCCTCCGGCTCCGTGTTCGCCGCTGTAACGGGAATAAGAAAGTTCGTGAGTGGACAATCAGAACTTTAAAACTCGCCTTTTACACGTTTAATTGACAGTTCTCTCTTTTCCGGGTAAGTTCGATTTTTTTATTAGTTATTTGATGATATAAAAACAGGATGAAATGTCACGATTGGCAGCTGAGACTGACTTGGGATTGGCCAAGCGTGTGTGTGTGTGGGCGGGGCCTCGGCTCAGCGGCTCCATCCCCGGATCCCCACTGTCCTGCAGGAGGCAGCGTTGGTGTCAGAGGTGTTGTGGCTTGAGAGGCTGAGCTGCGTCGTCCATCTTGTTCGGCCGATCCAGATCCCTGTTGGCAGATGATGAGACGCTCTCCAGCTCGCAGCCTGTAGTTTCTGTCTTTGAGCTAAACACCCTGATCTCCCTCCAGCTGTTCCATTCAGGTTAGTCGTCATTAAACAGCAGGATCGTCTGATAACCACAACAACACGACTCCTCTCCTGAAGTTACGCAGAGTGGGACTGAACCGGAGCTCGTGAAACACGGCGCCGCAATTATCCGGACTCCATCATGCACACATTGTGATAATTGTTATTTCCTTCTCAAAGACCCCCCGTCCGGCTGTAATCACTGCAGCCTTTTACCCACAGATCTAATCTTCACGCTAAGAGGAGGCGAGCGCGGCGGCCGCTGCTTCTTCACGTAATAAACTTGTCAAACGCCTCCTCGGCTCCCTCGCCGCGGAAACCCGGCGGTGCTGCTGTCGGCTCCGCTCGGCAGAGGCGCCGCTCCGTCCGCCGGCTGAAACCGCTCGCCGTGCATGCTCGCACTTAATAAACGGAGAGAAATTTGGCCAGCTGCGAGTGTGAGATGTTTTGATTCCCTCGTCTCAGTGTAAAGAAAAATGGAATGACAGAGCGAGAGGGAAACAGCGGTAATTATAAAACTAATTACAAAATGCTGATGATGCCCATAGGCTTTGCATAACTAAATTTAGACGAGGAAATTGCTTTCGGCTCCCGACGTGGCTGCTGGGCGTTTCGTTCATGTGGTTTTTTTCCCTCTCTCCTCTCTCTTATCCTGAACGCTGTCACACGCTCACACACCAAAGTGGAAAAAATAATCTCCATGGAAACAATTACCCCCCCCCCCCCTCCTATATGTTTTTCTTTATTTGTTGATGAACACAAAACAGCTCCAGGACGTGTTGTTGTCCAACAATGAGACGTAATGACAGAAAATGAAGTTGCTTGTTTCTGTTACAATTAACTCGAACACAGGGAGCGAGCGAGCGAGAGTCCTTCACTTCCTGAATCGGGCTGTTTCTCTCTCCGCGGGTTTGCATATGAAATTACATGTTTATTTTCTTCTCGCTGAGCGTCGACACAGATTTGTACACAACAGTAACAACGTGGCTCCGTTACCCGCTCACCGTGACGGAGCCGGAGAAGAGAGAGATCCGCTCAGTGGGGGAGGAAGTGCTCAAACAAATAAATTAATAAAAACGTCAAAAGGCCACGTTAACTTATCTACTTAGTAAAGTAAGTAGTATGCTTTCTTTAAATCTACTTAAACCTTTTGTTAATTTAAAGAAACAATCCAATGGAGGAGGAAGTACAGATATTTGCTGATATATGTACGAATGTATACATGTATGTATGTTCGTGGATTTAAGGTGAAATGTAGCTGCAAATAAATCAACTTAAGTAAAATACAGATACGTGAATAATGTACTTAACTGCAGTAACGACGTAAATGTACCTTGTGACATCCTACCACTGCTTTTTCTGCATCATGATCAGAACACGTGATGCAGTTAATGATTAAAAAGGAAAACATATACCTTGTTGAAGTCTGACAAAAAATAATTGTATTTTATGTCAATACCTAAATCTAGTTGTGGAACCACAGACTGAATATAAAACTCTTTTTAAGTCAGTTTCTGTAGAAGTCTGTGAGAAGAGGTTTTTAAAGGGGCAGTGCGAGTGATCACCAGGGTTCAATCTGTCTTTCAAAGTAGGGATATGGAAATTCTTGGCCGATACCGATATTTAAAACAACAATCTAGCCGATAGCCGATACCGATATTTGTTTATTACTTGAATAATATGAAAAACAGAAAAAGTGACAAGTGTAACTTTAGATGCCATGTTAAAATCCTTGGTGGTATTACCCCCTCTTGAAATGTCGGCTGAACATGTCTTTCTCTGAGACAGTGAAGAAATCCCACACAGCCGACGCTGCCGACATTGTCTCTGCTGTTTGTATGTAGGACCTGTTGCGCATATGCACACCGGACCCGCATTTCTCCGCGCCGGTCAGCCCGCGATTCTCCGCTTGTTGTTGTATGTAACCCGTTCAATGTCGGGTGTCGGGGGTAAATGACGTATTCTCCAAGCAAGCCTTTAGCCCCCCCCCCCCTCTCTCTTTTTATCTATATGACTGCTTGTGTGCTTGTAGTGATGGGGCAGAGGGGGACATTTAATTATGTGATTGGGAAAATTAAAACTCCAGGACAACAGAAGGGGAATACAAAGTATGGGATGCATATTTGATCATTTATATCATATAAAATATGTCATTTATATCGTTTAAAATCATTTTTCAGTCTGTTTCCTGGCGCGATACGCTCGCTCGCACGCCGAAACCATCGGTGAAGGGCGCTGGCGCGGCGCGGCACATCGCATCGCAGCCCATGTGAACCGCACAAAGGTTTAACAGGGGGAGGGGGGGGGGGGGATGGGAGGCGCCTGGCTTTCCTTGGCGCTTCAGCGCCCGGTGTAAACCCGGCGTCAGTGTACCATAATCTGGATGCCAGATTGGCAGGCTGCAGAAAACATACCAATGAACATCGGCCAATGTTATCGGTGAAAGTCAAGTTTATTACCGATACGCCGATAGCAGTAAACGAGGCGAATATCGGCCGCTACCGATATACGGCCGATACATCGGTGCACCTCTATTTTAAAGGGTTTCAGGGAGCAGCAGTTGTTGTTGACAGGATTTAGATCTGAAGGGTTTTTGTTGACGGGGGTTTGAGGCGTCCCCCCCCCGAGCTGCATCGGGCTCTGATGAGTTTCTGGAAGGTTTACCGAGGCTCTCGGGGTGAGGCAGGTCTTCTGAGGGGCTTCGGGGGTTTTAAAGAGCTCCGGTCTTATGAAGGAATGTGGTGTTGACGGTGCGTTTTCACGTGGATAGTGAACGTGCTTTAGAAAGTTCACGGCGTGCAGACGATTGAAGGTGTGGTTTAATATTTTCAAGGCTAAAATCTGATTTTAAAATTCTTTCAAATACTTTTTTAAAAGTTGTAAATGTCATTTGAAGAGTTAACCTCAAGTTGAATCGGTCTGTAAGAGCGTTTGGGTTTCTCTTGGTCTTTAACGGGTTTCAGAAGAGCTCAGATTGGATGTTATGGGATGTTTTAGGTGGTTACACACATTTTTCAAAGGCTTTCAAGGATTTTATGTTTTTTTTTTAAAGAGGTCTCGGAGGTTCGTGGGGTTGCAAAAGAAAGAAATCACCGGGGATTGTTTGCAGGGATTTTAGATTTGTATTCTTCTTCACTGTTCGACGAGTCTGTGAAAGGTCGGGGGGGGGGGGGTTATTCTTCAGGATGAAGGGGATTCTTCACGATGTTCACTAACTCCAGATGTTCGTCTTCTCAGCACAGTACATGGATACCAGTGTTATTTGTTTGTTTTGTTCATGTAACTTTCTTTCCCATCATGCCATCATGTCATCTTCTGCTTCTGGGAAGTCCCTGGAATCACTTTGTATTAATCATAGTGAGACTCTTGTGAAGGACGTTTACCCATTAGAGCTGATGTCCTTACTAACCCACTTACACATCTAATGTCTCTTTCTAATCTGTTTATCCGTCTTTCCCTCTATACCAGACAAATGGGACATTATTGGCTTATGTACCATGCGCTGTCCGGCCCTCAGCAGTCAATCATCCACTCTCATATTCAGAAAGCCAGGCTTTGACACTGAATTAAAACCGACATGAAAAGCGTGTGTTGAACAAAGTAAAATATTTCCAATCAGGTGTAATTGGCTTGTCGGAGCCGGCGGTGATATATGCTGGTAATTAGTTAAGCGGCCGGAGTTTGTCTCAAAGGGTCTTTTTCCTTGTTTTGAAATTATTCTCCTCCTCACGCAGCTGATCCTGAATCAACATGTCAGAGTAAACTGGGGCATAAGGAGCTTTTTAAAGAGCCGCAGCACCGATTGCCAATACACATGATTCGTACTGGACGGGCGCTGAGGGAGCAGGCGAGGATGTGGAGCCATCAAATCCTCTCGGTGTCGAGGGTGTGCGCACCAATAAATATAAACCTATAGTAACCATGGCAACTGAGTGTGTGCTGAAACAGGAAGTGGGCCACAATGTGTGAATCGCTCGCTAAACAGACACACGTCACGAAGGCCTGCGACTGTTTCTGTCGGTTAACTTCACTTGAGTTCTCTCAAAGGTTGAAGTGAAATTATTTAGTTGTTGTTGTTTCCACGTTTCACATAAATCCAGTTGTGTAATTTAATGTAAAATCTAAACGAGTTCACTCACTTCAGAGAAATGACTTGTCCAGAATGTGCTCCGCGGGAGAATTAAGGAAATTAACCACAAACAATCAATCTGAACGTTTCATTAATTTCGGAGTCGTCCACTGTTGCAAAACAAATTTCTCTTGGCTGTATTAATTGTTCTGGTTAAAAAAAAAGAAGAGATTCTCATTAGGATTGTGGCATCGAATGTGTGGACGTAATGATTGTTCTCTGAGTCCAGCCAAGATCCTGCAGCTCACACACATTATTCAGTTGTGTCCACGTTTTAATTTGGTCTGTGATTATATGTGAGTGAAAGCAGCACTGACACGATCGACAGGAAAAATATGATGAGTCCAAACACAAGAGTTCAAACCAAGAGTTTCCACTGGAGGACGGCTGCAGCCAATCACAGCTCTCGAATCTGCAAGAGCTCTGTTCATCACTGTTATTACTTTGTACACACACACACACACACACACACACACAAACACACACACACACACACACACACACACACACACACACAAACACACACACACACACACACACACACACACACACACACACACACACACACACACACACACACACTTACAAAATAATCCTGTCAGAGGATACATTGAAATAAAAACACACTCACAGAACCATGATGCACAGTTATAGAACGTGAACACACACACACACACACAAACGAATACACACACACACACACACACACACACAAATGAATACACACACACACACACAAACGAATACACACACACACACACACACTGCTGCACTCTGATCACAACCAATGGATTTAATGGATTTTTACAATTTAAAATTGTACCAGGGGAGAGTTGGAGGACACACGGAGAGAGAGAGAGAGAGAGAGAGAGAGAGAGAGAGAGAGAGAGAGAGAGAGAGAGAGAGAGAGAGAGAGAGGGAGAGAGAGAGAGACAGAGAGAGAGAGAGAGAGAGAGAGAGAGAGAGAGAGAGAGAGAGAGAGGGCGGTCGAGCTTGTGTTTGCTGGGCCGTGAAGCGTTCAGCTGTACGGCCATCTGAACGCTCCGTTAGCAGTCGGGCCGTTTCTTCATAACACTCATAACTGCTCTCTGAAACACTCCTCCACTCATCCCTCCATCCTTCCCTCTCTCATCTCCGCCTCCATCTTCGTGCTTCTTTTCCTCTATCTTCAGTTTCCATCCCTCCATCGCTCCATCGATCGTCTTGGGGTTTGTTTGCGTCTGGGACACGGACTGTCAATAAAGATGGACGCCATTTAACTCCCCCCCCCACTGGGCAGAAATGTGGCCAACATATCCCGCCTGATTTTTCAAAGTTTATCATGATGTGTCCAAATTGCACCAAATGTGACTCTGTACTTTCTCTGGCTCTTAACGATGCACATGACGAGTGTGAAGCTGAAACGTTGAGCGGTTCTCAAGATACTAAACGTTGGTCGATAACTGAAATCAAGATCACGTCAGATCAGCCTCGTTTGATCAGTTTTAGAATTCATTTAAAGATTTCACCTGTAAACCACTTCACGGTTCAATGTGAAACCAGAACTAACCCGATCGAATGAAACTATGGAACAAACACATGCTTCTGACGCTCAGATCAGAAAACATGTGACATGTCAACATTCGACACTTCACCTCATGAGATAAGAATCAAAATGTGAATTCCCTGACGTCCTGGATCGAGACACGGATCCTTGTGTTTGTCTCACGTTTCTTTAATCTCCGTTCCTTTCACTCGTCTCTGTTCCTTAACGAGGACGCTTTATAATTTTCCTTCACTGTCGACGGATCTGATGAGGATCTGGATTCATCTGCTTGTTAAATTAGTCCCTGACTATTTCCTCGTGTTTGGTAAAAAACAAGAGACGGCAGCTGCTGTGGGAAACGACTGAGCCTTTATAAAACCAGACTTTATGTGTGTGAGGTGATTCAGTTAGCGATGGATGTCGTCGGGAGAGAGAGACGAGACCTTTCTCTTCCTCCGGAGCTGCTTTAATCACACACACACATTAATTCAGCGCTAGTTAGCACTGCCGCAGATTAGCATGTCTATGAGTTTTCCCAGCCGCGGCTAGCGCCAAAGCTAATTAGCCTCGACACACACAGATTTACACTATCTGAAGTTATGGTTGGAAATATACTCTCCCTCTAATAAAGACATCACACTCCGTCCCTCCCTCCCTCCTTCCTCTTTTCTCCCTCCTTCCATCTATCATTCTTTATCAACATTGTCTTCCTCCCTCCCTCCTTCCTTCCTTCCTTCCTCCCTCCCTCCCTCCTTCCTTCCTTCCTTCCTATGCTTCCTCTTGTCTTCCTATCTCCCTCCAGTCCCACGTCTCCTCTCCGTCCTTAATCCATCCCTCCTGAGCTCTTTCGTTCCCTCGCTCCCTTTCCTTCCCTCCTCCTCCTCCTCCCCATCCCTCCTTCATGTCCTCCCTTTCAAACCAAACACAAGCAGCTGTTGTTTTCTTAACTGCGTCGCTTCAAATCTTCTATTGTAGATGAACACAGCGAAGATGAAAAAGGACAAGATGTTGCTTTGAGGCTAAAAGCAGAGCGAGTTCATTTTGAAGCCATCTGTCCCTCAGGACGCTGATTAATTTGTCGCCGTCTTCCTGTCACTCAAACCGTTTGATCTGAATCTTACTAATTGATTTTTTAATATTTTTTTAAAGGAGGAAAAAAACACGAGCACGTTGACTTTGATGAGGTTGTTGATCAGAAGAAGTTTCTTCTTCTTTTTAAGCCGCAGTGTGTTTAGTCTCCGCTGAGTCAAAGAGAAACAGAAAATATGGTCGACCTGCTTTCTGAGAAGATTTTGTTCCATCTGACCAAACTTATTCCTGAAGATATTAAAAATACTTTGTCGTAACGTAGAGTTTTTATTCTCAGAGGGTGGAAAAGCTTGTGAAGCAGTTTGTTGGGCGATAAAATGGATCCACATTAATACGTTTTAGTTTTAAAACACGTCACTGTTTTTATGTTTACACCGTTTAGGAGCCCGTCGGCACGAATGCAGATATTTGTTTTCCGGTAACGTTGTGCAGTGATGCTAAATTTAGCTGCTAACTTGTAATTGGACCAAGCAGTGCTAACCAAATATAGAGAAACAAGTATATAGGCGCCATTGTGTCTGTGTTGTCTTCTTTTTCCGGACACTGAGACTTTTGTAAACAATGACGCCCACGTTCTCTTCCTGATTGGTTCTCATCAGTCACATGACTCGATGACCAGCGGTGAACACAAAGCGTCGCTAACACTTCCTGTCAGTGACAGTTCCACCTCCATTTTTCTTTCAGAGGAGTTTCTGTTACTACGCATCTGCTAACATGGAGGAGGTGGGGATTATGACCTATACTGCAGCTAGTCACCAGGGGGCGATCGGGAGAATCTGGCTTTACTCTTGGGACCCTTCATGTCGTCCATCTTTCTTCACTGTCAAAGTTCTAGAAGTCACAAACAGTCAGTCCCGATGTCTAAACAGGAAATGTGTGCGTTTGGAAACTACCACAGTTTATTTAGTTGTTTCATTTGAGGATGTGTTGACAACGTGTCGAGTGGGAAATGGAAGCTTCTAACGAGCAGCTTCTAACGAGCAGCTTCTAACGAGCAGCTTCTAACGAGCAGTCCGGGGTCGCTCCTGTAACAAGGGCTGAGGTTCACACACAAGAACATAATCCTGACCAGGTGGAGAAACTTGCCCTCAGACGTACGAAGGATTGTGGGTAGAACGACAAAGATTCAGACTGTTTGGAAAACACAGGCAGAACAAAACAAGAAGAGAAAGTCGATGCTGCAGAGAGGCTCCTGTGTTTTATTTGTGATATGAGAACGAGGTACAAACACACATGTTGACGTCCAGCGATCACACGGTGGGTTTAACCTCGTCTGTGGTGTCTGATGTGAGCGTTCAGGCCGAGGCGGCAGCTCGATCGGTATCAGATTCAAGATGAAATAGGAAAGTGACCTGAATCCCACCTGGAAATATCAGATCTTATTCTTTCTGTCACCAAAGACGAGATCTGTCGCCTGAAATCCACACGAGGGGAACTTGTGACACACGGTTTCTTAGGTTTGTTGCAGTGTTGCATCACAACTGTCAGACATGCTTACACGCAATAACACACACACACAAACACACAAACAAACACACACAAACAGATGAGTTTTAGAGAAGAGAACAAGCTGAGTCCTAACTCTAACCTCTGAGTGTGTGTGTGTTTGTGTGTGTGTGTGTGTGTTTGTGTGTGCAGCAGGTCTCTAGACTCATGTTTGTCTTCATTAACAGCCTGTTTCATTCTTTGTGTCTCCGTTTTGTGAGTGTGTCGATTCCTTTCCACACACACACACACACAGAAATTTACACCACAGCTCTTATTAGTCTTAACAGCAATGCTTTCAGTTTCTCTGTGTGTGTGTGTGTGTGTGTGTGTGTGTGTGTGTGTGTGTGTGTGTGTGTGTGTAGGACCTGATGTTATTAAATGATATCAACATCAAGGCTCCCGTTTGAAGTTTAACTTCCTTTTTGTTCTCTCTCCACACCTACACACACTCACACACACACACACACACACACACACACACACACACACACACACACACACACACACACACACACTCACACACACATTGTACATGATTGTACTTAGTAAGTTTCTCTCTGTGTGAGACAGTTTATTGCCGAGTTATCAACCCTCTGGATCAGTGCTGAACTGTTTGTGTGTGTGTGTGTGTGTGTGTGTGTGTGTGTGTGTGTGTGTGTGTGTGTGTGTGTGTGTGTGTGTGTGTGTGTGTGTGTGTGTGTGTGTGTGTGTGCGTGTGTGTGTGTGTGTTTCCTATCAGTGCTGTGTCTCAGTGTGGGGATGAGAACCATACATCATAGTTTCATAGTTCTACTGTTTCAAATTGGTTATCTTTCTAACACACACACACACTCACACGTGCACACACACACACACACACACACACACATTTTAGTGGTTATGTGTCGTCATCCATACGACAATTTAAAAAAACTAAACTTCCTCAGTTCCCGGTCCACACTAACACACCAACACACTGACAACACACATCAAGTGACCAGTTGTGTGCACTGGTCACACAACTGGTCACACACGTGTTGAACAGGAACCATTAGGTTGTGAGTTGCAGAAAGAGTTTGGCTAAAAAACGAGAAGCAGCGTCGGCAAAAAGTAAGAGCAGGGATTTCAACAGCCAGCAACACGCAGCCCTGGAGTTTTCAGAGTAAAACGAGATCAGCAGCGTTTACAAACTTCTCTCGTTCAGCGTCTCTCAAACTCCGGAGTAGTTTGGACGTCCGGTGAATCTGTAGCACGGTTGATGAAATGAAAACGTAGTCATGTGGATGCAGACTTTGCCCCCACGATTAAAACCTTTATGATGCATGTTCCTCTTGCACTTCCTCCATGTGAGTGGAACGATGCACTTAGAGCTCAATATATTCTGATCTCCCAGAAATCCATCTGATTGTTCATCAGCCAGTAAACATCAGCATCAGCACGCAGACGATCCTGGGACAGTTTTGTCGAACTATAACTACGGTTCATCCGCTGTCCAGAGCTAAAGAACTGAATCAAGACATGTCACGTTTCCTTTTCATGTCTAACTCGAAGCTGTAGTTAGTTTCTGTTGTGGAACTCGTTGAGCTCCTGTGTGTTTCTGGTACCAGTCGACCCGACACTGCAGCAGCCGGCCGGTTCCGTCGTCACGGTGGTTCTTCTGTCGTCTCCTGAAACGTTTGTCGGTGACATTCAGCTGCAGGTGTTGTTAATGACGCTCCCTCACATGTGCCGTTTAATCACATTGTCTCTTTAATGACGCTCCCTAGTGGGTGGCAATCTGTTGCTTTAACACACAAACACACACAGACACACACACAGCGGGTTGTTGCCTTTTGCAGTATCTTCTGAACCATTTGCAGTTGTTGCATGTTAGCAGGTGAGTTAATGGAGGGAACATGTAAATCATAGAGTTTATAAAAGTGAACTCGGAGTCTCGTTCAGCAGGAACATCGTCCGGGTCCGAATCTTCTTCTGAATCAGATTCGACATCGCTCCCTCGCTTAGATCGTCAGCCATCTTCTAAAACACAACTTATCTTGCAGAGTAGGCCCACTAACAAACAAACTCCATTTCCCACAATGCATTTCACCTCCCCCCTGAGTATTTCAGTGAATCACGTTGTATTTCATCATCTTGAAAACAATGACATCATATGAAACACCCACTGGTCTCATCCGGCTCTAAAGGGAGAAGGAAGCAGGGCTTAAAGGTGTCGACTCACAGATGTGATGTTACACATCTGGATGAACAACAAAGCTTCACAGTTAATAAATGAGTGGATGTGAAACGTGTTGTTCTGGGATGATATGGAATCATTAACAGTTTCCTCGGCTTCGCTATCGATGGATCATATTTCTTGTCTCTTCCTCAGATATGAAGCAGCTCATCGGATGCTGCTGTGTTGAAAAATGGTTTCACGTGTTACAAACTTATTTAATGTGAGTTTTATCTCGGTGTGATGCAGGATGCAGATAGCAGCTCCACTGGCAGACACACACACAAACACACACACAGACACACACACACACACACACACAGACACACACACACACCATCTACCTGCTTCCCTGGCTCTGTGCCTCTGCACCGGCGCCACCCAGTGGCTGGAGGTTGTCCGTCCTGAACACGATATCTCAAGAACGCCTTGAGGGGGTTCCATCAAATTTGGTCCAAACGTTCACTTAGACTTCAGGATTAACTCATTGGAGTTTAGTGGCTAAAAGTCAAAGGTCAAGGTCACGACACCACGAATCATGTCATGGCCTCATGAACACGATATCTCCATGTCTCTCTCTCCATCCCTCCATCTCTCCATCCCTCCATCTCTCCATCCCTCCATCCCTCCATCTCTCCATCCCTCCATCCCTCCATCCCTCCCTCCCTCCATCTCTCCATCCCTCCATCCCTCCATCTCTCCATCCCTCCATCCCTCCATCTCTCCATCTCTCCATCCCTCCATCCCTCCATCCCTCCATCTCTCCATCTCTCCATCCCTCCATCCCTCCATCTCTCCATCCCTCCATCCCTCCATCTCTCCATCCCTCCATCTCTCCATCCCTCCATCCCTCCATCCCTCCATCTCTCCATCCCTCCATCTCTCCATCTCTCCATCCCTCCATCCCTCCGTTTGTCAGTGTTTCTGTTTCATCCAAGTCTTTTTCAATTCTTTGCTTTTTCACAATTTTCTCTTCTATTTCCAGAGTTTGTCTCTAACACTCGCTTTCTCTTTCCATTTCCTTGATTTCATGGCAGCACTATGATCGTGTGTGTGTGTGTGTTTCCGTGCGTGTTTGATTCTGTGTGTGTGTTTGATTTTGTGAGTGTGTGTTTGTTTCCATGTGTGTGTTTGATTCTGTGAGTGTGTGTTTGTGTGTGTGTGCTCACGCTGTCGAGCTGCGGTGCTAATCGATTAACGCCAACATGTCTGAACCAGCTTCGCATTAGTCAACGTCACACACCGCCACCTGCACAACAGTGTGTGTGTGTGTGTGTGTGTGCGGGGGGGTAGTTAAGGATGAGATGAGGGCCTGCAGGTGATTACACTCCTTTGGGATGAGAGAGAGAGAGAGAGAGAGAGAGAGAGAGAGAGAGAGAGAGGGAGAGAGAGGGAGAGAGGGAGAGAGAGAGAGAGAATCCAGATTTTGTCATCAGATCTCAAATCTTTGTCCCAATATTTAATTTAGTAATTATCACTTTATTCATGACATCATTTAAAAATCGAATGCACTTACATTCCTTTTTTTATATTTATTAGCTAATGAGTGAGTAGATGAATTAAAGTGATTCTTAAACACTGAGATGCTGAGGTTGCTGTAGTTGTGGTTCTGTGCAGTTCGATTCCCCCTCTTCGGTTCTAAAGGGCTCAGACCAGAACAGACCAGATACAACAGCAGCTGAGCTGATGAATAAAAGAACAAAAACAAACCTTCGTCTTCTAATTCTCTGCTCAGCAGAATACATTACAGGTGTTTAGGGTTTTTCCTCCTAATCAGCAAACCGTGATCGTTTGCTCGCCAGCAGCGCCGGTGAAGCAAAGCGGGTGCGGAGGAGCCGGAGCCTCTCCAGGAATCTGGCAGCAGATTGTAGAAAAGCTGGAATCAAAGGCGCCGGCGACCGAGTTCAGCTCTGATGTTTCTCCGATCACAAGACGCTGCGCTCCGAGCTGCAGCTGCAGCACCTTCGTCTCAGAGGGGGGGGGGGGGGGGGGGGGGGGGGGGGGGGGGGGGGGGGGCCGGACTTTACAATCGTCTATAATCTGTTTTATTCTCAGTAAAATTATTTCTCATCTCTGTCATATCACCTCCACTTTGTCATCATGTCTCTCTCGCTCTCTCTCTTTACCTGTTTTCAGAAGTTGGAATGTCCAGAAAACAGTGTGTGGACATGTTGTGTAGTTGGTGTTTGTGAAGCAGCAGCAGCAGGTTGTTTCTGGACATGTTGTGTAGTTAGTGTTTGTGAAGCAGCAGGTTGTTTCTGGACATGTTGTGTAGTTGGTGTTTGTGAAGCAGCAGCAGCAGGTTGTTTCTGGACATGTTGTGTAGTTGGTGTTTGTGAAGCAGCAGCAGGTTGTTTCTGGACATGTTGTGTAGTTGGTGTTTGTGAAGCAGCAGCAGCAGGTTGTTTCTGGACATGTTGTGTAGTTGGTGTTGTGAAGCAGCAGCAGCAGGTTGTTTCTGGACATGTTGTGTAGTTGGTGTTTGTGAAGCAGCAGCAGGTTGTTTCTGGACATGTTGTGTAGTTGGTGTTTGTGAAGCAGCAGCAGCAGGTTGTTTCTGGACATGTTGTGTAGTTGGTGTTTGTGAAGCAGCAGCAGCAGGTTGTTTCTGGACATGTTGTGTAGTTGGTGTTTGTGAAGCAGCAGCAGGTTGTTTCTGGACATGTTGTGTAGTTGGTGTTTGTGAAGCAGCAGCAGCAGGTTGTTTCTGGACATGTTGTGTAGTTGGTGTTTGTGAAGCAGCAGCAGCAGGTTGTTTCTGGACATGTTGTGTAGTTGGTGTTTGTGAAGCAGCAGCAGCAGGTTGTTTCTGGACATGTTGTGTAGTTGGTGTTTGTGAAGCAGCAGCAGCAGGTTGTTTCTGGACATGTTGTGTAGTTGGTGTTTGTGAAGCAGCAGCAGCAGGTTGTTTCTGGACATGTTGTGTAGTTGGTGTTTGTGAAGCAGCAGCAGGTTGTTTCTGGACATGTTGTGTAGTTGGTGTTTGTGAAGCAGCAGCAGGTTGTTTCTGGACATGTTGTGTAGTTGGTGTTTGTGAAGCAGCAGCAGCAGGTTGTTTCTGGACATGTTGTGTAGTTGGTGTTTGTGAAGCAGCAGCAGCAGGTTGTCGGGTCCGACTCGTTCACACAGGAACATGTGGGGAACATCCAGGCGAGGGGCGGAGCCTGTAGAGCAGCAGGGGCGGAGCCTGTAGAGCAGCAGGAGGCCGGACATGACGTATAAACTCTGCTGTGGAAAGATCAGTGTTGTTGTTTACAGCTCATCCACACCGGCGTCGGCCCTCAGCACCAGAAGATCTGGAACCTCCTCGTGTTTCCAAGTGGACGTCTTCGTCTTCTACGTGTACGGCTCCTCTTCTTCATCCTGAGATGTTTGTGTTCTTCCAGTTTCACGTCACGTGTTAGAAACCTCATCAACACGTCCACTCGCTCTCTGGGAAGCTTCCACACATTGTCCTGCTGTGTCCTCACATGGACTCACTCTGACATGTTACACACATTTTACCAGGAGGCTGCAGGAGAAGATCCAGAACATGTCCAGAGACACTGACTCAGACACAGAATCTGTCCTTGGCTTCAGTTCAGGTCTGAAAGCAGCTTGTCTCCGTCTGTGTCTCTATCAGTTCCTCCTGGATGGAGTGATAGTGTCCATCTTATTAGCCTCTGTGCCGAGCTGTCGAGGCCGGAGTGAGGAGGTTAAACGTCCACTCGGCAGTGAAGAGCTTTCAGCTGGAGAGTCGGAGCGACTCACGTCTTCTGTCCCGAGCAGTCGAGGTTCATCTGGGTTTCAACGTTCGTTCAACACGAGACTCGAGGAGTTAACAACGGGAACATGTTTAATAATATATAATCCTATCAGTTAATAACCAACATGAACACAGTTCTATTGTTTGACAAGTTTTCTGAAATTTCATGTTTAAATATGTAAATTTCTTATTATTGAATCGAATATGAAGAGTTTGGATTCTTCTTTGGATCACCTTGAGTTGACTGAGCTCTGTGACGGGTTTAGTTCCGATCATAGACGGTGAATAAGGACGTGTTGATCGCCCCCTGGTGGCTGGCTGCAGTATTCGTCATAAACCCCTCCTCCTCCATGTTAGCAGATGGAACATGGACCAAACTAATCAGAGAAAGTAGAAATTAAAAACGCGATGACACAGTCTGTATCCGACCACCAGCACGGACTCTTACACTGTCACATGCTGCGACCCGATTGGTCCCCTGACGATGACATCACCCGAAGGGTAGAAACCACCCTGACGATGAAGAAGAGAGGAACCCAGCTCTCCCTCCGTCCGTCGTCTTTATTCGTTGACTCACTCCGTTTGTCAGACTGTGGTTTCGACCTTCTCCGTGATTTCTTTCTTCCTGGGAAACAGGCCAACGTTAAAATAAATCTCCGACACTCCTCCTCCTCTCTCTCCTTCCCTCCTTCTTCATCTACTCTTTCCTTCTTTACCTTACTTCCTTTTCTCCTCTTTGCTCTTCTCTAATTTCTACTATTTCTCTACTTTTCCTAACTATCTCAACATTATACTTTTCTCTGTCTTTTGCTCTAATCGCTTCCCGTCCTTCTTTCCTGTCTCCTTTCCTTCCTTTTCTATGTATTTGTCCTTTTCCTGTTCATTACTTTCTCGTCATCCCTCTATCCTTCCTTTCTCCCCTCCTTGTCTCACCCTTCGACTCTCCTTCCACCCTTCACTCCTCTCTTCTCTTTACTTTTATTTATTTTATTCCTCCTCCTTCCATCATCTCATCCCTAAGTTCCTTTCTATTTACGCCCTTCCCTCGTTCCTTCCCTCTCTTCCTCAGCCCCAATTCTTCCATCCTTCCTTTCTCATCCCATCTTCTCATCTTCTTTCTTTCCTTCCTTCCTTTTATGTTTCCTATATTTACACATTCTTCTTCTCTTCTGTGTCCTCCTATCACCTCATATCTCATCCTTTCTTTGCCGTACGCCCTCTCCTCCTCCTCCTTTTCTCCCTTACCTCCTTCTCTTGCCCACTTGTCCTCCTTCACCTCCTCCCCTCCATCCCTCTCTCCTTCAGAGCTGAACAGTAAAAGCCGCCCTGGCATCGACTCCCCTCCTCCTATAAAAGTTGTGACATTGAGACGTCTGGAACTATTTTCAGCTTCATGGGTTTTTTTTTTAACTTCCTGGAACTGAATGAAATCACTGAACACCTTCAGCCAAAAACAACAGCTTCCTGCCAAATCTATTTATACTTTTTAATTCGTCAAATGGACGCACGGCAGTTTGGGAAAGAGCTATAAATAATATACTGTAAACCGTCTCCTTGGGGAATTAATGTGGCAACTCACCTCAAAGAAAACAAACTGCTCTTCACGACAAAATGAACAAACGTCCCGAAAGAGGAAAACCTCCGAAAAAGACAGAAAACGTTATGAATAAACTGTTGTGTTTAATTACAGAAACTTTATTTGTATTGGTGTTGAAGAAATGTCCTGAAAACTGAGCATGAATTTGTTTAAATCAATTTAAAACAAAACCACAACAGCTACAACGTGAATTGTTGATCTGCTGCGTGTCATCTATGTACTCAACTAACTGTCAGGACTCTACGACGCTGTGCATCCTCTGGTCCTGCACTCAAACCGAGAACCACGCGGCGTGCAGAGAAAATAGCTGAGAGCCCGACTCTCTAGAAGAGCAGCGCCGGAGACGTGAAGAACGAGACGTTCCTCGACGCATGCGACGTCATTACATTTGGTTACGTGCAGTTTGAATTGAAGTAACAACAAGCGGTGTCTCCAGAGGAATTTCACTGAACTGCCTCTGAGAAGTTTGTGTTTATTCTGTGTCGCCACTGCCGACGTGCCGCAGGCTTTAGTTTGTGTGTCCTGCAGAACTTTGTCTTTTTTTGTCCTTTTCGTCTGTGGCTGAGATGAACAAGAGCTGCACACACACACACACACACACACACACACACACACACACACACACACACACACACACACACACACACACACACACACACACACACACACGCAAACAGCCTTTACTTCACTTCCAATGAAATAGTTGAGCGTGAGCATTTGTTTTCCTGTCTCACTCCCTTTCTCTCCTCACAAACACACACTCCTGCAGGCTTGTGTCGCGCTGCAGTTAATAAAGTGTGTGTGTGTGTGTCTGTGTGTCTGTGTGTGTGTGGATCAGACCGACAGATAAGGACCTGATAAGCACTGCAGTAAACTCTGCAGACTCCACACACTGTTGCTTTGATTTTTTTTTTTGTCGTACTAGTCTCTGGTTTCTACTGTGGCAGAGACGTCTCACACGTACACATTAACGGACACACAACGGACACACAACCGCAGAGGAAGTGAATGACACTGAACTGAGCAGAGTAACTTGTGTCCGTCTCTGTTTTGATGCTCGTCTATTTGAGGTTCCGGGTGCGTTGCTTCTTTTTGTCTCCGGCACCACAACACACAGACGAGCGTCTCATTCTTGTCTACCTCGAGGTTTTGTGTGGCGTCAGGGTCGTGTATTCAGCCGCCCCCCCGCCCCCCGGTACCTGAGGATTTCTCGGTGTGTGTGACGGCAGCTGACACACACTCTCACAGCGGCGGGGAACATTTCTGTCTCTAAATCAGAGCTGAAGGTTTAATTCGAGCCGCCGTGACTTTCTGCCGCTCTGACACCACATTTAAAAGAAGATGATTTGGACCCTGACGGCCTTTAATTAATTAACATCCACCGCCGCCGCCTCCTTTTCACTCCCTCTGCCTACAGCTCTCTCTTCAGTCCTCGTCTTTCTTCTGCATTATCCTCCTCTCTCTCCTTCTTCTCTTTCCATCCCTCTCTCCTCCCTTCACCGTCAGCTGTTTCCTGTCCGACACATAATGTTCACATTGGCGACTTAATTACACTTTGAATCGGCAGAGAACGGAGCGATAGAAGGAGGGAGGATATGAGCCCAGAGGGACGGAGGCAACAGGAGGAAAATATCTGGTGGAAAGTCCTGCAACAGCTGATTTTCTCTTCATCCATGAGAATTCCCCTCTGTTTTATCCCCTCTCCTCCTCCTCCTCCTCCTCCTCCTCCTCTTTTCTTACTTCGTCACTCCCTCTCCTTGCATCACCCATCTCTCTCTCTCTTGTCAGACAGTTGGTCAGAGTTCATTAATTTTTACTGCCGAGGTAGTTTCCTCCGTGGACCGAGGCGGAGCAGATTCAGGATCGGTTTCTACGGTTACCGGCCTGTAATCAGAGGTGAAACGAGGTGAGAAGACGGCGGCGGCTCGCTCTCTCTCGCTAAGTGCTGCTATTTGACTGAATTGCACACACATTTGCAATCAAAGTTTGCATCGCGAGCGCATCAAGAGTCGCTGTGATCACTTTGAAAAGCTTCTGACTCATCGGGGACATTTGTCCCCGTCTTGTTTGCTTTAATGGTTAAGAGGAAGATGCTTTGTCTGTCAAGATTATAGAGTTTAACTTCCTGTCTGGAACGAGGAGTACGGCTCCAGGGACCATTATCAGCGGGTTGTTCAGTCCAGACTGTTCTGCTGCAATCAGGCTCCTGTTGAATTTCGTTCAGACATTCATGTTCCCCAGAGGACGAACCCTCATGACGATGGTGGTTTACTGGATGGTTTGACTAATTAGATTAAACTTTTAGATTCAGTTTTTTCTCCAGGCAAAACCAAGTGATTTCTGAAAATTAGCTAACGAGAGCAAACAAGCTAGAAAAAGATAAATATTTGATGTTTTGTTAGTTTTTTTGTTCGTTAGCAGGATTAAATCAAACTTGGTGGAAGGATGTTGTCTGAGTCTGGAAAGAACTCAATTCATGTTGGTGCAGATCTGAATAAAAAGGCAAATCCAGGAATTTAGTTTCTCTTCCTCTGCAGTGTTTCAGTCATTGAATCTCTGGTGGCAGCGAGGCGTGTGCACGGCACTCTCGTTTGCCACAGATTCTGAGTGACAGGTTCACAAGCTGAAGAGTGAAAGACGAGTTGTCGCTTGAGAGAGAAACTGCATTGATGCCACTTGTGGGACAGTGTGAGCAGCAGATATCTGCACATGGAGATTATCATGAGAAGGGTAAAAAGGTTTTATCATGAGACTGTGCCCGGACAGATTAGAAGATGGGAAACACCACATTATTATCATTATTGTTAAAATACAATGTGAAAGGAAAGATCAGTGTTGTTGTTTACAGCTCATCCACACCGGCGTCGGCCCTCATCACCAAAAGATCTGGAATCTCCTCGTGTTTCCAAGTTGACGTCTTCGTCTTCTACGTGTACGGCTCCTCTTCTTCATCCTGAGATGTTTGTGTTCTTCCAGTTTCACGTCCGTCACGTGTTAGAAACCTCATCAACACGTCCACTCGCTCACTGGGAAGCTTCCACACATTGTCCTGGGAGGCTGCAGGAGAAGATCCAGATAAATGAAAAGAAGATGCAACTGATTTAGACATTTGTGTCACGATATTATTATTATTACTCTTTTTGTTTAAATACAATGAAAAGTTCAGTCATCAGTACACAGTCAGTAATTGTGTGTGTGTGTGTGTGTGTGTGTGTGCGCGTCCTGCAGTGCTGTTATTATGTGTGGTGACAGTGTGACAGAGAATAATGGAGACATGTGGCCTCGTTCACCTCTGTGTCTGTTGAATTAATGACTAACAGCTTCACACTAAACT